>NW_027410456.1:0-1089 GCF_003265705.2 Callorhinus ursinus | reverse complement strand
CAAGAAAGGTCTCAAATACACAACCTAACCCTACACCTAAAGGAGCTAGAGAAAAAACAGCAAATAAAGCCTGAACCCAGCAGGAGAAGAGAAATAATAAAGATCAGAGCAGAAATCAGTGAACTAGAAACCAAAAGAACAGTAGAACAGATCAACGAAACTAGGAGCTGGTTCTTTGAAAGAACAAGATTGATAAACCCCTGGCCAGACTTATCAAAAAGAAAAGAGAGATGACCCAAATCAACAAAATCATGAATGAAAGAGGAGAGATCACAACCAACACCAAAGACATACAAACAATTATAAGAACATATTATGAGCAACTCTATGCCAGCAAATTAGATAACCTGGAAGAAATGGATGCATTCCTAGAGATGTATCAACTACCAAAATTGAACCAGGAAGAAATAGAAAACCTAAACAGACCTATGACCACTAAGGAAATTGAAGCAGTCATCAAAAATCTCCCAACAAACAAAAGCCCAGGGCCAGATGGCTTCCCAGGGGAATTCTATCAGACATTTAAAGAAGAATTAATACCTATTCTCCTGAAACTGTTCCAAAAAATAGAAATGGAAGGAAAACTTCCAAACTCATTTTATGAGGCCACCTTACCTTGATCCCAAAACCAGACAAAGACCCCATCAAAAAGGAGAATTACAGACCAATATCCTTGATGAACATGGATGCAAAAATTCTCACCAAAATACTAGCCAATAGGATCCAACAGTACATTAAAAGGATTATTCACCATGACCAAGTGGGATTTATCCCTGGGCTGCAAGTTTGGTTCAACATCCGCAAATCAATCAACGTGATACAATACATTAACAAAAGAAAGAACAAGAGTCATTCGATCCTCTCAATAGATGCAGAAAAAGCATTTGACAAAGTACAACATCCTTTCTTGATCAAAACTCTTCAGAGTATAGGGATAGAGGGTACATACCTCAATATCATAAAAGCCATCTATGAAAAACCTACAGAGAATATCATTCTCAATGGGGAAAAGCTGAGAGCTTTCCCCCTAAGGTCAGGAACACGGCAGGGATGTCCACTCTCACCACTGCTATTCAACATAGTATTAGA
>NW_027410455.1:0-1089 GCF_003265705.2 Callorhinus ursinus | reverse complement strand
GGCCCCAAATTATAGTGTTTGATTCCACTTCTCGAAATCCGAAAAAATGCACACTAATCTATAAGAACAGAAGCAAATGTAAGGTTTCATGGGAACATGGGGAAGGAGGGTCAGAGGGGGTGGAATGAAAATAATAAAGAGGACATGAGATTTTTGAGAGGAAGGGATATATTCAGTATCTTCATGGAATGACTCTAGGAATGACTTCTCCACATGCCCGTGGCAAAACTTATTAAATTGTATACTTTCAATATGTTAAGTTACTTCTATGTCAACTATAATTCAAAAAGTGGTAAAAATTATATATCCACATATGAAATATTATTTCAAGTACACATTTTTTAAAAAAATAATACAACTGGATAGAGCGGCTTTTTCGTCCGCATTTCCTGCAAAGTCCACCAGAGGGCGGCAGAGCTGCTCTACACCTGGGCGCCTTTTTCAGCACCCACAGCCCAGCAGGGTCTGACCCTCCCCGGCCTCACCCCGTCACAGTCCTCCTGGCTCTCCAGGATCCCCACACTGGACCCCCTCAAGCTCCTCTGACCAGCCGAGTGTCTGCCCCCTGAGACGGTCCCTCTATGGGCAGCTAGTTCCTCCAAACCCTCTGTCCTATGAGGGGCGAAGTTCCACTCACATTTCCAGTCTCAGCCCCAGGTCACTTTCTCAGGAGTGCTCCATGGGACCCACCATCAGCTAAGACCCCCTGACATGCTCCAGACGCACCAGACACTTTCCCTTCCTGACCCTTCTGTCGATTCTAATTGACTCCTCAGTGCCATGATGTCCTGACTGCCCGGGGCCCTGTTCCAAGGGAAACCCCAAGAGTCCAGGGCCCACATCTGTCCTGTTCTCTATAGAGCTCCCAGGACCCACCCCAGGGCCTGACAAGTCAGAAATGCCCAGTAAATACTCGTTAAATGCATGAGGGAAACCACACAATGGAAGCATGTCACCCCGTGTCACCTGGGTTCGGAGCCTCTTCCCTGCGGACCCATGGCATTGGCATCAGCATGGGAGGGGGCCAGCACGTGCCCGAGGCTGGCCCTGTAAGGCTGTCAGGCCTTTCCCCCTCCGAGATTCAGGAGG
>NW_027410454.1:0-1089 GCF_003265705.2 Callorhinus ursinus | reverse complement strand
CTCTAGGACTGGGGCCATTTTACCTCCCCTCGCTGGGCGTCGCTCTCTTCCTCTGTGCGATGGGTTGATGCTGAATGATCCCTCCCATGGCGGGAACATGTGGAGTGCTGGTGATTGACGTAAGCCTGGCACGGAGCCTGGATTGCAGAGTGCACAGGGGGATGGTGAGCGGTGTGGGCAGTGAGCACTCCTTCCCCGGAAAGCAATTTAGCTCTCCCATGCAGCCGCCAGGCCACTAGCTGGGAGCCGAGGAACAGTGGCCGACCACACTCCTGACACCAGGGCCCTGCGTGTGGCTCTTCCTTAGCACTGGGACACGGTTGGGAGCGCGGGACATTGGGCCAGCCCCTCTCTCTGAGGACAGGAGACCGAAGAAGGCTTTCCTTGGGGACCCGCAAGGCCACATAAGAGGGGAGGAGGCTTCCCCCAAAACAGTACATTGAAATTCTGCTTCTGTTAGAACCTGAGCGTTGGGCTTTGGTTATTTCACTTGCGGGGCTGACGAGATACACTTGTTCTCCAAGACTCCTCCTCCGATGAAGAGCTCTTGCAGGTCCCGGGCATCCTGGAGCCGGGGAGGGGAGAGGGGCCAGTCCCCTCCCCGGCTCCCGCAGGAGACCTGTCCTACCAAACCACGATGGTTTCGGGTCGTGGTCCTGGGCTAGGGTTGGAGAGAGCCTGTCACTGCTCCTGACTCTGGGGCGGAGAGGGCCATTTTTAGACATAGCAACAGCCACCGAGGACAGGGGCTTCAGAAAGAACACTCTGGTGGAATCGGTCCCGCCCCAGGACTTTGGCTGCCTTCCCCAGGTCCAGAGGAAGAGGGTATCCGCTGCTTCTTTGGGCTTTCGTCCTCTGAACCACGAGCAAGCACTGAAAAGTGTCTACCGCTTCTCTAGAAGTGCAGCAGCCCTGGGGGGGTGCAGTCACTGTGCACAAACGAAGACGGACAACGTGCTAAGTATGTGCAGGAGTTCATCCTGATCAAATGGCCTGCGGGACGGTGGGGTTTGCTGCTTCTGTGCCCTCCACTGGGTCGCCATTCCTAGGATGGAAATGCTCCTGGAGTCGCCTCTCTCTCCTTTGAGC
>NW_027410453.1:174-1090 GCF_003265705.2 Callorhinus ursinus | reverse complement strand
ATTCACTTCTCCGCACGTCCTACCTTCCAGAAAGTGGTCGCTTCTCTGTTCAGAGAGTTGTTGCTACTGTCTTCTTCGATCTCCTGTTGAGTTCGTAGGTGTTCAGAATGGTTTGATCCCTATTCAGCTGAATTCCTGGGACCAGAGGAAATCCAGGTCTCCTACTCCTCCGCCATCTTTCTCCGCCCCCCAGCCTTAGTGATTCTTATCTTTTGTGTTTTTTCTTTACACATTTTAGAACTAAGTTTTTAAGTTCTAGTAAAAATCTTGTTCAATTCCTGTTGTTCATAGTCTTAAATTCTATTCAACTACCAAATCAACAGACAATCCAATGATTGACACAAAAAATCTGGAATCATATTTTTCTAATTGACACTGGAATTGAAAGTCAGAGATTTGCAGAACAAAATCTCATCTTTCAGGAGATTCAAAACAGTGGTGAAGATTTTCTGATGGTTGATGTACTCTTCTGTAGTTTTGCTGAGGATGGCCAAAAGGTGACATAATGAATTAGTTTCCTAGAATTGTTCTATAGTGTTGGTAAGCAAATAACTATCGGACCTGCTTTTAGCGAGTCTTATTAAACAATAGGAGTTCCATAACATCATAATGAGCAATGTCAGAATTGCTTTTAAGCCTATGTAATTATTCAATGGCAACTTGCTTTAGTGAAGGCATCTCTGGAAGCTAACGGATGGCTGACTCAGCCCAGTCATGTCGACCTACCCTTGCCTCTGTAACCAACACAAAATAGTACTGCTAAGGCTGGAGTCAACCTATTCTTGCTTCTTTTAAACAAAATTACCTTCCTACATTGGGTAGGGTATGTGCTATGCTGAGCACTGTGAATTGTGTAAGACTGTTGAATCATAGACGTGTACCTCTGAAACAAATAGTACATTAGATGTTAAAAAAA
>NW_027410453.1:0-74 GCF_003265705.2 Callorhinus ursinus | reverse complement strand
ACAAACTGAGGGTTATAGAGGGGAGGAGGGTGGGGGGATGGGTTAGCTTGGTGATGGGTATTAAAGAGGGCACA
>NW_027410452.1:0-1090 GCF_003265705.2 Callorhinus ursinus | reverse complement strand
TATGTGCAGTATTCCCCTAGTGCTGGAGTTCTCCGGTTCTCCTTGATCGGTAAACTTGGTCTTGGCTTGCTGGCTGTTCTTGCTGATCTTCTGGGGGAGGGGCCTGTTGCTGTGGTTCCCAAATGTCTTTGCTGGAGGCGGAATTGCCCCGCCCTTGTCGGTCCAGGCTAAGCAATCTGCTCGGGTTTGCTCTCGGGAGCTTTTGTTCCCTGCAAGCTCTCGGTACAGCTTTGGAGGACCAGGGCGAAAATGGTGGCCTCCCAATCTCTGCCCGGAGGAGCCAAGAACTCGGGGCCCTGCTCCTCAGTGCATCCCCAGAGAAAAGCAGTCACTCCCGTGTCCCCGGTCTCCGGCCGCACTCCATGCTCACCCGGCCTGTGATCGAGCGTTTCTATCTCTGGCACCCGACCCCCTGTGGAGTCTCCAAACCCAGCAGATCCCTGCGGTGCGCTCCCGCGCCGCTCCTCCCAGGGGAGGAAGGAGAGTCTCCCCAGCTCTGCCGCTTGTTGGGTCCCTGCTGGAGGAGCAGTGGCCCGACTGGGCCGTGGATCACAGTTTATGGCAACCCCGAGCTGAGAGCCTGCGCCTCGGCTCCGTCTCTGCAGCCGGCTTCCCCGCTCCGATACCTGGGAGCTCTGCCGCACTCAGGCACCCCTGGTCTTTCTGTGACCCCGAGGGTCCTGAGACCACACTGTCCCGCGAGGGTTCCACTCCCCGCTTAGCCACTGGAGCGACGTCCCTCAGCGGAGCCGACTTCTAAAAATTCCGATTTTGTGCTCCGCGGCTCTAGCACTTGCCAGAAGCGGCCGGCGGAGGCCCCCTCCCCCGCCGTCTATCCTCCCGAATATCGCCTCGGATTCACTTCTCCGCACGTCCTACCTTCCAGAAAGTGGTCGCTTCTCTGTTCAGAGGGTTGTTGCTATTCTTTTCTTCGGTCTCCTGTTGAGTTCGTAGGTGTTCAGAATGGTTTGATCCCTATCCAGCTGAATTCCTGAGACCAGATGAAATCCAGGTTTCCTACTCCTCCGCCATCTTGCTGCGCCCTTGAACTACACTTTCAGCTTTTAAGGAGTGATTTTGTCTTCCCAGT
>NW_027410451.1:0-1090 GCF_003265705.2 Callorhinus ursinus | reverse complement strand
GAGCAGATAAGTGCTGTCAGCTGGGGATGAGTAGGTCCTCTGACCTATGGCCTACACACCTGCTTCAATTTCTGGGAGAAGGGGAAAGACACACTTGTTTCTAAGTAGTCCTTATCTTCATTCTAGAGTAGACCAATGACTTTGACCTTTTCGGAGAAGCAAAATTACTCTTCCAAATGAACAACTCAACTCACCTGTTCCTCATGCAACTTGTGTGCGATCTGGTTTACTCCAGCCTCCAGGCCCCACCTGGAGCATCCACCTGTACCCTCCTGACAGCCCAGGACCAGCACCAAGACCCCTGGGGGTACAATGCTGGATTTGGGGGAGGACTCTGGGGCTTCTTGCCACCAACCTGTGCCTGAGGAAGCGGGAACCTGGAGGACCCTCCCAGATGATCCTGATGGAACATTAGCACCATCCCTGAGGACATGGGACACAGGGCTGACGTTGGAGGACTGATCTGGGGCTTCGTGCCACCACACCTGTGCCTGGGGGGAGCGGGAACCTGGAGGGCCCTCCCCGACAATCCCAAAGGACCATTAGCACCATCCCTGGGGAACAAGGGGCACAATGCTGAAATTGGGGGATGGCTCCGGGGCTTCTCGCGACCGCACCTGTGCCTAGGCGAGCAGGAACCAGAAGGACCCTCCCAGACACTCATAACGGACCATTACCACCATCGCCCTGAGGACATAGGGCACAATGCTCAGTTGGAGTCCTTGGTCCTGAAACCAGCAGGAAAGGAGCTCAAAGGACAGAGAGGCGACTCCAGGAGCCTTTCCATCCTAGGAAAGGCGACCCACTGGAGGGCACAGAAGCAGCATTCCCCACCGCCCCGCAGGCCATTTGAACAGGATGAACTCCTGCAATTACTTACACGTTGTCCGTCTTCGTGTGTGCACAGTGACTGGCCCCCCAGGGCTGGTGCACTTCTAGAGGAGCGGTAGACACTTTTCAGTGTTTGCTCTTGGTTCAGAGGACCAAAGCCCAAAGAAGCAGAGGATACCCTCTTCCTTTGGAGCTGGGGAAGGCAGCCAAATTCCTGGGGCGGGACCGAGTCCAGCAGCGTGTTCTTTCTGAAGCCCCT
>NW_027410450.1:0-1090 GCF_003265705.2 Callorhinus ursinus | reverse complement strand
CTCCCCCTGCTTGTGTTCCTGCTCTCGCTGTGTCTCTCTCTGTCAAATAAATAAATAAAATCTTAAAAAAAAAAAGAAGTCTCCTTAAATTCCAGTATCTGGAAAGAAGTTGACATTTAGTAGCAATATAAATATAATAGTATTGTATATGTAAACCATGTACATATAAATAGAGCTATATATGTAATTGTGCATCTTTTTAGAGATATACATATAGTGTCACTTTTCTGTTAATATGTGTTAAAATTTTAAAAAATTAATCCTTGTGTATACATTACAGAGGATAGTTTAAATAATAAAACATATAAACAGTGAGTCATATCTGATGTCTCTAAGAGGTTATATGAATCATATGAGACTATAAGTTCTATATTATTATCAAGTTGATATTTAAGTAATTTACCTTAAAAATGATATCACATATATAAAATCAACTCACAGAAATCAGTGGCATTTCTATACACCAAGAACAAGACAGAAGAAAGAGAAATTAAGGAGTCAATTCCATTTATAACTGCACCCAAAACCATAAATTACCTAGGAATAAATCTAACCAAAGAGGCAAAGAATCTGTACTCAGAAAACTATAGAGCAAGAATACTCGTGAAAGAAGTTGAGGAAGACAGAAAGAAATGGAAAAACATTCCATGCTCATGGATTGGAAGAACAAATATTGTTAAAATGCCTATGCTATCCAGAACACTCTATACATTCAATGCAATCCCTATCAAAATACCATCCACTTTTTTCAAAGAAATGGAACAAAAAATCCTAAAATTTGTATGGAACCAGAAAAGACCCCGAATAGACAGAGAAATGTTGAAAAAGAAAAGCAAAGCTGGTGGCATCACAATTCCAGACTTCAAGCTCTATTACAAAGCCATAATCATCAGGATAGTATGGTACTGGCACAAAAACAGACACATAGATCAATGGAACAGAATAGAGAGCCCAGAAATGGACCCTCAACTCTATGGCCAACTAATCTTCGACAAAGCAGGAAAGAATGTCCACTGGAAAAAAGACAGTCTCTCCAACAAATAGTGTTGGGGAAATTGGACAGCCACATGCAGAAGAATGAAACTGGACC
>NW_027410449.1:0-1090 GCF_003265705.2 Callorhinus ursinus | reverse complement strand
GAGGGGGGTGTTAATGTCCCCCACTATTATTGTATTGTTGTCAATGTGTTTCTTCGCTTTTGTTATTAATTGCCTTATATAATTGGCTGCTCCCATGTTAGGGGCATAGATATTTACAATTGTTAGATCTTCTTGTTGGATAGACCCTTTAAGTAGGATATAGTGTCCTTCTTCATCTCTTATTACAGTCTTTGTTTTAAAATCTAGTTTGTCTGATATAAGGATTGCCACCCCAGCTTTCTTTTGGTGTCCATTAGCATGGTAAATGGTTTTCCACCCCCTTACTTTCAATCTGGGGGTGTCTTTGGGTCTAAAATGAGTCTCTTGCATAGAAACCAAAAGAACAGTAGAACAGATCAATGAAACTAGGAGCTGGTTCTTTGAAAGAATTAACAAGATTGATAAATCCCTGGCCAGACTGATCAAAAAGAAAAGAGAAATGACCCAAATTAACAAAATCATGAATGAAAGAGGACAGATCACAACCAACACCAAAGAAATACAAACAATTATAAGAACATATTATGAGCAACTCTATGCCAGCAAATTAGATAACCTGGAAGAAATGGTTGCATTCCTAGAGCTGTATCAACTACCAAAATTGAACCAGGAAGAAATAGAAAACCTGAACAGACCTATAACCACTAAGGAAAGTGAAGCAGTCATCAAAAATCTCCCAAGAAACAAAAGCCCAGGGCCAGATGGCTTCCCAGGGGAATTCTATCAGACATTTCAAGAAGAATTAATCCCTATTCTCCTGCAACTGTTCCAAAAAATAGAAATGGAAGGAAAACTTCCAAATTCATTTTATGAGGCCACCATTACCTTGATCCCAAAACCAGACAAAGATCCCATCAAAAAGGAGAATTACAGACCAATATCCTTGATGAACATGGATGCAAAAATTCTCACCAAAATACTAGCCAATAGGATCCAACAGTACATTAAAACGATTATTCACCACGACCAAGTGGGATTTATCCCTGGGCTGCAAGGCTGGTTCAACATCCGCAAATCAATCAATGTGATACAATACATTAACGAAAGAAAGAACAAGAATCATATGATCCTCTCAATAGATGCAGAAAAA
>NW_027410448.1:0-1090 GCF_003265705.2 Callorhinus ursinus | reverse complement strand
TCGAGATATGGTTCTCCTGATTGGGGATCTGCAGGCCCCTTCCAGGGAAGGGCATCGTCCTCGCCTTACAGGGTTCCATGGAACTATTCCATCCAGGGGCTGACACGGCCAGAGCTGACTCTCGAGGAGGCTACCCTGGCATCGGGTTGCACAGGGCAGAGGAGGAGGGCCAGATGGAGGGAGGGCAATACCCCAGAGGCCATGGGGCAAAAACAGAGGCTCATGAACATGTAGATGATGAAAATTAGGAGGCAGCAGCGGGGGAGCTGGCCCGCACGAAAGTGACTGTGCCCACGAAAGCACAGTACCCACAGCTACAGTGACTGGGTGCCTTCTGTGCCAGGCGTGGCTGACTTCAGTGGGCTCCAGACTAGTCCTGACCACAACCTTAGGAAGTGGGCACCACCACCGCCCTCCTCTCCCCATGCAGCTGCTAGGAATTGTAGTCACAAACCCCATTCCGTTTTCATGGAAAACAAGCAGTGGCTCCCACCACACACTGCCCCTCTGGTGGCGGTCCTGTTTGACCCTCGTGACCAGCCGGAGACTACTGTCTACCTGTCTCCACACAACTCAACAGACAGGAGGGTGTCCCCGAATTCCACAGGATCTGAGGAGGCAGATTCACAGACCCCACTCCCTTGCCCACCGCCAACACCCAGTGGGTCACTCGGACCTCTGGTATTGTCATGAAGCTCACCATGCCCTGTTTCTGTCGCTTCCAACAGAAAACCTGGCTCTGATCTGAGGCCATGCCATGAACCTGTATGGCACCTTTCTATTCGAGAAGGCCACCCCTGCACTTCCTAGAAAATGTTTCTAATGAAGTACGAGTCCATCAGGACTACGGTGTGAACAGTGGTGCACAGCCTGCATGGTAGTAGTAAGCAATTCTAACAAGGATTGTAGATAATCCAACGGAGACTAAAAAGTCAAAAGATCAATGAAAAGAAGAGTTGCCTTTTTTGGAAAGATAAACAAAACTGACAAACTTTTTGCTGGACTCACCAAGAGAGAGAGTTTTGTTTATATTTCCAAATAGACAGCTCTTCTTTTCATTGATCTTTTATCCTTTTAGTCTCCATTGTCT
>NW_027410447.1:871-1090 GCF_003265705.2 Callorhinus ursinus | reverse complement strand
AACTCTGGAAAACAATATGGAGGTTCCTAAAGGCATTAAAAATAGAGCTAACCTGGTCGCCTGGGTGGCTCAGATGGTTAAGCATCTGCCTTCGGTCGGGTTGTGATCCCAGGGTCCTGGGATTGAGCCACGCATCAGGCTCCTGGCTCAGCGGGGAGTCTGCTTCTCCTTCTCCCTCTGACTCTATTCCTGCTCATGCTCTCTCTCTGTATCTCTATG
>NW_027410447.1:0-771 GCF_003265705.2 Callorhinus ursinus | reverse complement strand
GAGAGGGAACCAAGAGAATGGGAGAGATATTTACAAATGACATTACGGATAAAGGGCTAGTATCTAAGATCTATAAAGAACTTCTCAAACTCAATACACAAAAAACAAATAATCCAGTCAACAAATGGCCAGAAGACATGAAGAGACCCTTCTCAAAAGAAAATGTACAAATGGCTAACAGACACATGAAAAAAATTATCAAAATCCCTAGCCATGGGAGAAATTCATATCAAATCCAACAACGAGATACCACCTTACACCAGTTAGAACGGCAAAACCTGGCAACATAGGAAACAAACGATGTTTGTGAGGATGTAGAAAAGGGGAACCCCGCTTATATGGTTGGTGGGAACGCAAGCTGGTACAGCAACTCTGGAAAACAATATGGAGGTTCCAAAAGGCATTAAAAATAGAGCTAACCTGGTCGCCTGGGTGGCTCAGATGGTTAAGCATCTGCCTTCGGTCAGGTTGTGATCCCAGGGTCCTGGGATTGAGCCACGCATCAGGCTCCTGGCTCAGCGGGGAGTCTGCTTCTCCTTCTCCCTCTGACTCTATTCCTGCTCATGCTCTCTCTCTGTATCTCTATGTCTCAAATGAACACAAAAATCTTAAAAAAAATAGACCTAACCTATGACCTAGCATTTGTACTATTAGGTATTTACCCCAAAGATATATGTAGTGAAAAGAAGGGGCATATGCACCTCAATATTCATAGCAGCAATGTCTCCAGGAGCCAAACTGTAAAAGGAGCCGAGATGCCCTTCAACAGAT
>NW_027410446.1:0-1090 GCF_003265705.2 Callorhinus ursinus | reverse complement strand
CTCCCCCTGCTTGTGTTCCTGCTCTCGCTGTGTCTCTCTCTGTCAAATAAATAAATAAAATCTTAAAAAAAAAAAGAAGTCTCCTTAAATTCCAGTATCTGGAAAGAAGTTGACATTTAGTAGCAATATAAATATAATAGTATTGTATATGTAAACCATGTACATATAAATAGAGCTATATATGTAATTGTGCATCTTTTTAGAGATATACATATAGTGTCACTTTTCTGTTAATATGTGTTAAAATTTTAAAAAATTAATCCTTGTGTATACATTACAGAGGATAGTTTAAATAATAAAACATATAAACAGTGAGTCATATCTGATGTCTCTAAGAGGTTATATGAATCATATGAGACTATAAGTTCTATATTATTATCAAGTTGATATTTAAGTAATTTACCTTAAAAATGATATCACATATATAAAATCAACTCACAGAAATCAGTGGCATTTCTATACACCAAGAACAAGACAGAAGAAAGAGAAATTAAGGAGTCAATTCCATTTATAACTGCACCCAAAACCATAAATTACCTAGGAATAAATCTAACCAAAGAGGCAAAGAATCTGTACTCAGAAAACTATAGAGCAAGAATACTCGTGAAAGAAGTTGAGGAAGACAGAAAGAAATGGAAAAACATTCCATGCTCATGGATTGGAAGAACAAATATTGTTAAAATGCCTATGCTATCCAGAACACTCTATACATTCAATGCAATCCCTATCAAAATACCATCCACTTTTTTCAAAGAAATGGAACAAAAAATCCTAAAATTTGTATGGAACCAGAAAAGACCCCGAATAGACAGAGAAATGTTGAAAAAGAAAAGCAAAGCTGGTGGCATCACAATTCCAGACTTCAAGCTCTATTACAAAGCCATAATCATCAGGATAGTATGGTACTGGCACAAAAACAGACACATAGATCAATGGAACAGAATAGAGAGCCCAGAAATGGACCCTCAACTCTATGGCCAACTAATCTTCGACAAAGCAGGAAAGAATGTCCACTGGAAAAAAGACAGTCTCTCCAACAAATAGTGTTGGGGAAATTGGACAGCCACATGCAGAAGAATGAAACTGGACC
>NW_027410445.1:0-1090 GCF_003265705.2 Callorhinus ursinus | reverse complement strand
AGAGATGAGGAGTAGCACAACATTATATTGTATTTCCACCCCAAAGAAAAAACAGGTAAGAATAACCTCAAGAGCATACATAATAGTAAAGTAATTTGAAATGCTGAGTTTTAAGTTTTTATTACCTTACTTTTATATTATTCACTTATTTGTATGATTATATGATTTCATTTTTAATAATGGCAACAACCAACTTGCAAAATTCTCAAAAACTTAACAGTCGGCTTCAGCAAGTTGGTACAAGCTGGTTTCCCAAGCACTTATTCTAGCGATACTGCAGCTCTTGACTCTGATATTCCCCCACCAACACTGATTCTTCTTCTTCTTTTTTTTTTTAAAGATTTTATTTGAGAGGGACAGACAGACAGACAGAGACAACAAGCAGGGAGAGGAGCAGAGGGACAAGCAGACTCCCTCCTGAGCAGGGAGCCTGATGTGGGACTCAATCCCAGGACCCTGAGATCAGGACCTGAGCCGGGGGCAGACGCTTAACCAACTGAGCCACCCAGGTGCCTCAACACTGATTCTTCTACCATAGAAGCAGAATTACCTCTTAGAAGTGTCCGCAAACTAGAGAGAGTGCAAGGAATCTTAGGCCTTGAGTCCATCTAGGAAGCTCTTGCTGATTCTGCCTTCCACGGAGAAATGAAATGATGGAAACCTTCACCGCCACAGGTGCAGTGGGTCTTGACTTATCTCCCAAATGGAAGAATTGTTATAATAGTCATAATAGTTGATATTTCTTGAGTATTTACTGTGGACCACACACTGTTCTCAACTTTTACCTGTCCCAACTCATTGGGTTGTCACTCAACCCCAAGACGGAGTTTCCATCATCATCATTTACATTCGAGGATAATGAGACACACAAATGTGAGGCTCCTTGCCGAGGTTACAGATGTGGAAAATTAAAAGTTCCAACTTCCTTAAACGCTAGCTCATTTCCTCTCTAAGTTGCGCTTGCAGAGATCAAGCATCTGTTTTTTATTATTTACTTATTTATCAATCCAATAAAAGGTTATCAGTAAAATTCAGTAGGTCCCAACTGGACCATCATCTTTCCTCCCCAAATCTGTTTTCTCTGTTCTCT
>NW_027410444.1:0-1090 GCF_003265705.2 Callorhinus ursinus | reverse complement strand
CAGCGCTAGGGGAATACTGCACATAGATTTCATGGCTTTTTTTTACCGTGATTAATTAGTTTTTCAAAGTTAATTTTTTTAACTTTTTTTTAAATTTTTCTTTTTCCCTTTTTCAACCAACATCTTATCAATCCCTTTTAAAAATTATTTTTCATTTTTAGAGTCATATTTTATCCCTTCATAGTAGTTACCCTTATTTTTGGCATATATATATAAGTCTTTCTTCCTTTAAAATTTTAGGAGGCACTTTTTCCTAACAGACCAAAATTCCCCCAAAATCTAGTGTGTGGCACTGATCATATTTGCTTATATTCTGTTTTTTTGTATTGTTCTGTTTTTGTTTTTATTTTTTTCTTTTCTTTTTTTCCTCTTTCTTTTTTTCTTTCTTTCCCTTTCTTTTCACCTGGTTTCAGGTCTTTTCTGATTTGTATAGAGTATATTTGCTGGGGATGTTGTTAAACTGTTAGCATTTTGTTCTCTCATTCATCTATTCTCCTCTGGACAAAATGACAAGATGAAAAAATCACCTCAGCAAAAAGAAGAAGAGGTAATACCATCTGCCAGGGACCTACTCAATACAGACATTAGTACAATGTCAGACCTAGAGTTCAGAATCATGACTTTAAAGATACTAGCTGGGCTTGAAAAAAGCGTGGAAGTTATTAGAGAAACCCTTTCTGGAGAAATAAAAGAACTAAAATCTAACCAGGTCAAAATCAAAAATGCTATTAATGAGGTGTAATCTAAAATGGGGGCACTAACTGCTAGGATAAATGAGGCAGAAGAGAGAATCAGTGATATAGAAGACCAAATGATAGAAAAAAAAGAGGCTGAGAAAAAAAGAGAGAAACAATTACAGGATCACAAGGGCAGAATTCGAGAGATAAGAGATACGATAAGATGAAACATTAGAATAATTGGGATTCCAGAAGAAAAAGAAAGAGAGAGAGGGGCAGAAGGTATATTGGATCAAATAATAGCAGAGAACTTTCCTAATGTGAGGAAGGAAACAAGCATCAAAATCCAGGAGGTACAGAGAATCTCTCTCAAAATCAATAAAAATAGGTCAACACCCCGACATCTAATAGTA
>NW_027410443.1:0-1090 GCF_003265705.2 Callorhinus ursinus | reverse complement strand
TGGGAAGCTGGCTTCTCTGGAGAATAGCTAAAGGCTTTGGGCCTGTTGGAAGGAGGGCATTGATGCCAAGGCCAAGGGCAAATGCCCGCTCTCTGGCAAAACATTAAGCCTAGTTTCCTGGGATACATTTAAAAAGCAGACAGAGCAGAGATAGGGAGGGTGGAGCAAGATGGCGGAGGAGTAGGAGACCTGGATTTGGTCTGGTCTCAGGGATTCAGCTGAATAGGGATCAAACCATCCTGAACACCTACGAACTCAACAGGAGATCGAAGAACAGAGTAGCAACAACTCTCTGAACAGAGAAGCGACCACTTACTGGAAGCAGGGACCCAACAAGCGGCAGAGCTGGGGAGACTCCCCTTCCTCCCCCGGGAGGAGCGGCGCGGGAGCGCACCGCAGGGATCTGCTGGGTTTGGAGACTCCACACGGGGTCGGGTGCCAGAGATAGAAACGCTCGGTCACAGGCCGGGTGAGCACGGAGTGTGGCCGGAGACCGGGGACACGGGACTGACTGCTTTTCTCTGGGGGCGCACTGAGGAGCGGGGCCCCGACTTCTCGGCTCCTCCGGGTGGAGAGTGGGAGGCCACCATGTTCACCCTGGTCCTCCAAAGCTGTGCCAGGAGCTTGCAGGGAACAAAAGCTCCTGAGAGCAAACCCGAGCAGCTTGCTTAGCCCGGACCGACAAGGACGGGGCAATTCCGCCTCCGGCAAAGACATTTGGGAACCACGGCAACAGGCCCCTCCCCCAGAGGATCAGCACGAACAGCCAGCAAGCCAAGACCAAGTTTACCGATCAAGGAGAATGGGAGAACTCCAGCGCTAGGGGAATACTGCACATAGAATTCATGGCTTTTTTACCATGATTCATTAGTTCATCAAAGTTAATTTTTTAACTGTTTTTTTTTAATTTTTCTTTTTCCCTTTTTCAACCAACATCTTATCAATCCCTTTTTTTAAAAACATTTTTTATTTTTCATTTTTAGAGTCATATTTTATCCCTTCATAGTAGTTACCCTTATTTTTGGCATATATATAAATAAGTAGTTCTCTCTTTAAAATTTTTAGATACAGTTTCTTCTAACAGATCAAA
>NW_027410442.1:0-1091 GCF_003265705.2 Callorhinus ursinus | reverse complement strand
AAGTTGTTCTCTCTTTAAAATTTTGAGATACAATTTCTTCTAACAGATCAAAATATACCCTAAATCACTAGTGTATGGCTTTGTTCTATTCTCCTGCCTGATCACATTCTCTCCCTTTTTTTTTCTTTTTTTTCTTTTTCAATCTTCTTTCTTTTTAAAAAAACAACTTCTTATCAATTCCTTTTATAAAATCTTTTATAATTTTCATCTTTACAGTCATCTTCCATCCCTTCATTGTATCAACCCTTATTTTGTACATATATAAGTCTTTATTCCTTTAAAATTTTAGCAGGCACTTTCTTCTAACAGACCAAAATATGCCCAAAAGCTAGTGTGTGGCACTGATCTATGCACTAGCCTGATCATATTTGATCATATTCTGTTTTTTTTTGTTTTGTTCTGTTTTTGTTTGTTTTTATCTTTTTCTTTTCCCTTTTTTTTCTCTTCTTTCTGTCCCTTTCTTGTCCCCTGGTTTCAGGTCTTTTCTGATTTGTATAGAGTATACTTGCTGGAGAAGTTGTTACCCTGTTAGCATTCTGTTGTCTCATTCGTCTATTCTCCTCTGGACAAAATAACAAGACGAAAAAAATCACCTCAGCAAAAAGAACAAGAGGTAGTACCGTCTGCCAGGGACCTACTCAATACTGACATTAGTACGATGTCGGACCTAGAGTTCAGAATCATGACTTTAAAGACACTATCTGGGCTTGAAAAAAGTGTGGAAGTTATTAGAGAAACCCTTTCTAGAGAAATAAAAGAACTAAAATCTAACCAAGTCGAAATCAAAAAGGCTATTAATGAGGTGCAATCAAAAATGGGGGCACTAACTGCTAGGATAAATGAGGCAGAAGAGAGAATCAGCGATATAGAAGACCAAATGATGGAAAATAAAGAGGCTGAGAAAAAGAGAAACAACTACAGGATCACGAGGGCAGAATTCGAGAGATAAGCGATAAGATAAGACGAAACAACATTAGAATAATTGGGATCCCAGAAGAAGAAGAAGAAAGAGAGAGAGGGGCAGAAGGCATATTGGAGCAAATAATAGCAGAGAACTTCCCTAATGTGGGGAAGGAAACAGGCATCAAAAT
>NW_027410441.1:0-1091 GCF_003265705.2 Callorhinus ursinus | reverse complement strand
GTAGGATGCTCTTTAGCCTCCATGTATTTGAGTTCTTTCCGACTTTCCTCTTGTGGTTGAGTTCTAGTTTCAAAGCATTGTGGTCTGAAAATATGCAGGGAATGATCCCAATCTTTTGGTACCGGTTGAGACCTGATTTGTGACCTAGAATTTGATCAATTCTGGAGAATGTTCCATGGGCACTAGAGAAGAATGTGTATTCCTTTGCTTCGGGATGGAATGTTCTGAATATATCTGTGAAGTTCATTTGGTCCAGTGTGTCATTTAAAGTCTTTATTTCCTTGTTGATCTTTTGCTTAGATGATCTGTCCATTTCATTCAGGGGGGTGTTAAAGTCCCCCACTATTATTGTATTGTTGTCAATGTGTTTCTTTGCTTTTGTTATTAATTGCCTTATATAATTGGCTGCTCCCATGTTCGGGGCATAGATATTTACAATTGTTAAATCTTCTTGTTGGATAGACACTTTAAGTAGGATATAGTGTCCTTCCTCATCTCTTATTACATTCTTTGTTTTAAAATCTAGTTTGTCTGATATAAGGATTGCCACCCCAGCTTTCTTTTGGTGTCCATTAGCATGGTAAATGGTTTTCCACCCCCTCACTTTCAATCTGGGGGTGTCTTTGGGTCTAAAATGAGTCTCTTGCAGACAGCATATGGATGGGTCTTGTTTTTTAATCCAATCTGATAGCCTGTGTCTTTTGATTGGGGCATTGAGCCCATTTACATTCAGGGTAACTATTGAAAGGTATGAATTTAGTGCCATTGTATTACCTGTAAGGTGACTGTTAACTGTCTGTTGTCTGTGTTCGTTTCTGCTCTTTGCTGCTTTTAGGTTCTCTCTTTGCTTAGAGGACCCCTCTCAATATTTCTTGGAGGGCTGGTTTCATGTTTGCAAATTCCTTTAGTTTTTGTTTGTTCTGGAAGCTTTTTATCTCTCCTTCTATTTTCAATGATAGCCTAGCTGGATATAGTATTCTTGGCTGCATATTTTTCTCGTTTAGTGCTCTGAAGATATCTTGCCAGTCCTTTCTGGCCTGCCAGGTCTCTGTGGATAGGTCTGTTGCCAATCTAATGTTTCTACCATTGTA
>NW_027410440.1:0-1091 GCF_003265705.2 Callorhinus ursinus | reverse complement strand
CAGTGGGCAGGTCATGTTCAAGGTCAAGGCTGGCTATGTGGGATGGAGTGTGCAGGCGCTGCCCCTTCTGACCAAGGGTTATCCCGATAGCCCTGCAGGGATGCGTCACTGCATTCCGGGTGCATGGCTGTGCGCGCACAGATGTGTGTCTGATCTGGGAGCAGCAAGGGGACTGGGCAGGAGGACAGTGTGAATGGCCGGGCAGGGCTGTGATGCCTTGGGGCCGGCTACCGGTCCCTGTCTTTGCAAAAGTCCATGGAGGACATGTAGAGGCAGCTGGCGGACATGCCCTCCGCCCTGACAGAGGGGTTGACCCCAAAGGCATCCCAAGAAACAGGTTCTGGGGATTGCCAGGCAAGACCTCCGACACCACACGGACCACTGTCCCAGGTGGTTGTCCACCGGACAGTGGTCCAGGACCGGAGCCCACGGAGGCCGAGGCCGAGGGTGAGAAGGCTGGGGCTTGGTGTTTGTGGTGTGTGGGAACAGGTTGGTGCTGGCCCAACAGGGAGGAGGCCCAGAGGCTGGTGTGGGGCCAGGAGCAACGACTGAGCACAGAGCACACAGCGGGTGGACTGCAGTTGAGGAGACGTCCCCGTGAAGGTTCCTTACCCTCTGTGGCTTCTCTGGGAAGCCCTGGGCTGGGCTCTGTCTCTGCAAAGGCCCACAGAGAGCAGGCACAGAGGTGAGCTTTTCTCTTCTCACAGCTGCTCCACCACCTGAGGAGCTAGAGCCGGATCTGGAGGGAGGGCTGGTGCCTGCAGTGACTTCAGGAGGAGACCAGGAGCTGGCAGGTGACCCGGCACCTGCCCACGGAGGGCGTGGCGCTGTCCCGGAAGAACTGGCATCTGCTCCTGCGCCAGCCCCTGCCCCTGCCCCTGCTACAGTTCCTGCCACTCCCCCTTCCCCCAAACCAGCCCCTGCCCCTGCCTCGGACCCAGATCCTGACCCGGCTCCTGCGCCTTCCCTTAACCATTCCTCTGCCCCTGCACCAGTCCCTGCCCCTGCCTGTGCTCTTGTTCCTGCACCTGCCCCTCTTCCTGTTCCTGCCCCTGCCAGAGCTACTGTCCCTGACCCAGATCCTACCCTTG
>NW_027410439.1:203-1091 GCF_003265705.2 Callorhinus ursinus | reverse complement strand
CTGTGTCCCCACCATCTTAACTTAGGCGCATACACTTGAAGGAACAGATTTCTGATTCTGATTGGCTGGATAAGATTTAGGCCTGGTACAAAGGACTCATTGTCCCCAAGGCATCCCTCCCCCACACATGCCCAGCAGATGAGCAGAAGGGCCCCACAAGCTCAGGATGCTCTCCTATTTGAACCCACACAACATCACCTGCTCCAGTACCCTGCTGGGCCCACAGATACTGAGGTGCCTGACCTTGATTGCTGCCAGGGGCAAGGCTCAACAGCACCCCAGTGTTTGCTCAGCATCCCTAACACTAACAGGCAGTCTCTAGTTCTGGGTTGGAATACAAGATTCAGGAACAGAGAGGGCCTGGATTTTTGCAACATACTGGTTTCTAACTCACGTTTCCTACTGGTTTCTAATCTAATTGTTTTTAGGTGTAATCGAACTAGATCTAAATATGGCCACATGAAAATTCGGAATGTTTTAATTACACCTAGACCAACCTTTAACAACAAAATGAAAGCAGTGTCATTGTCCTGTGTAATAGGCTCCATTTGTGACAGGTGTTTTCCTGCATTGAAAAGTCAGCCATAACCCTTTCTTTCCTGTTCATTTGTTGAAAGAGATTTAGCATACAGTGTCATATTAATTTCAGTGGTATAGTACAATGATTCGACAAATCTGTACCTTCCTCAGTGCTCATCATGATAAGCGTGCTCTTCATCCCTTTTTCTCTTCCTCCCATCCCCCAACCACCTGCCCACTGGAAACCATCTATTTGTTCTCTTGTTAAGTCTGTTCCTTCGTTCTTCTTTTTCCTTTGATTGCTTGTTTTCTTTCTTAATATTCCAAATAAGAGTGAAATTACAGAGTATCGTCTTTCTTAGCCTTATT
>NW_027410439.1:0-103 GCF_003265705.2 Callorhinus ursinus | reverse complement strand
CTTGATTGCTGCCAGGGGCAAGGCTCAACAGCACCCCAGTGTTTGCTTAGCATCCTTAACACTAACAGGCAGTCTCTAGTTGTGGGTTGGAATACAAGATTCA
>NW_027410438.1:715-1091 GCF_003265705.2 Callorhinus ursinus | reverse complement strand
ACATATCAGATAAAGGGCTAGTATCCAAAATCTATAAAGAACTTATCAAACTCAACACCCAAAGAACAAATAATCCAATCAAGAAATGGGCAGAAGACATGAACAGACATTTCTCCAAAGAAGACATCCAAATGGCCAACAGGCACATGAAAAAGTGCTCAACATCACTC
Organism: Callorhinus ursinus; assembly: GCF_003265705.2. Lineage (NCBI taxonomy): Eukaryota > Metazoa > Chordata > Mammalia > Carnivora > Otariidae > Callorhinus > Callorhinus ursinus. Next base: position 921 of record NW_027410438.1, on the reverse strand, counting down.
GGCATCAGGGAAATCCAAATCAAAACCTCAATGAGATACCACCTCACACCCGTCAGAATGGCTAAAATTAACAAGTCAGGGAACGACAGATGTTGGCGGGGATGTGGAGAAAGGGGAACCCTCCTACACTGTTGGTGGGAATGCAAGCTGGTGCAACCCCTCTGGAAAACAGTATGGAGGTTCCTCAAACAGTTGAAATTAGAGCT
>NW_027410438.1:0-615 GCF_003265705.2 Callorhinus ursinus | reverse complement strand
TATAGCAGCAATGTCCACAATAGCCAAACTGTGGAAAGAGCCAAGATGCCCATCGACAGATGAATGGATAAAGAAGATGTGGTATATATACACAATGGAATATTATGCAGCCATCAAAAGGAATGAGATCTTGCCATTTGCAACGACGTGGATGGAACTGGAGGGTGTTATGCTGAGTGAAATAAGTCAATCAGAGAAAGACATGTATCACATGACCTCACTGATATGAGGAATTCTTAATCTCAGGAAACAAACTGAGTGTTACTGGAGTGGTTGGGGGTGGGAGGGATGGGGTGGCTGGGTGATAGACATTGGGGAGGGTATGTGCTACGGTGAGCGCTGTGAATTGTGCAAGACTGTTGAATCACAGATCTGTACTTCTGAAACAAATAACGCAACATATTTTAAGAAAAAAGGAAAAGAAGAAGATAACAGGAGAGGAAGAAAAGGGGAGTATGTCAGAGGGGGAGACGAACCATGAGAGATGATGGACTCTGAAAAACAAACTGAGGGTTCTAGAGGGGAGGGGGTAGGGGGATGGGTTAGCCTGGTGATGGGTATTGAGGAGGGCACGTTCTGCATGGAGCACTGGGTGTTATGAACAAACAATGAATC
>NW_027410437.1:0-1091 GCF_003265705.2 Callorhinus ursinus | reverse complement strand
TTAACTCCATCATGAAAAAGCAACTTTGTAGCAAACTTTCCTTACCTCCATAAAGGTACAAAACTAAAACAAACAAAAAACCCCACTCAGTGGTGAAAATATTTCTAATAATAATAGTCCTTACTGAATTTCATGTTTTAAATAATTTCACGTGTATTCAATAATTTAATCCTAAGAACCCCAATAGCAAGGTATTATCTTCTCCATTTGACAAGTGGAAAATGTGAGAGAGAGGTTAAGTAACTTGCCCCAAATCACACAGGTAGTAAGAGGTAGAGCTGGGATGTGAACCCAGGCACATTAGTCCCAAAGTCCGTCCATACTTTTAACCAGGATGCCATAATCTCTTGAAAAATATCCAAAACCGCTTAATTTCCACTGGCCGTGTAGACCATGTACTCCTGGGTTGAGTGTGGATTCTGTCTAGTCCTTTTTGAGCAGAATTTATGTGGGGCCTAGAACTTGTGTCTTAGGGTCACTTTCCGCTGAGGTCCCCATATCCATTTCAGCGGTAGAGTCACCCTCAGTAGATTCCTGAACAGAAGCTGTTATTCATGCTCCTAAAGTCTATGCCCCTTGGGGTCTAGCAAGGATCAATACTTCTGCCATGTTCTCTCCCCACCAAAACTAATCTTTTTCAGCTTTTGGATTTTTCTCTACTCTTAAGAACTTACTTCACTTCAGTGGGAGGCAGAAGATCTTCCCTTTCTCACATTGCTTTCTGTGGTGGAGATCCAGGACATAGACTACCCGCTCCTCCGGGCTGCATTTGCTCTACTCTTTTTAAGAAGGTTCCCTTAGTTTTAGAAATGTTATCCTGCCCCTCAGAGTGATCCCTTTCCTTCTCAAAAAACCTGTAAGCAGCCCTGTTTGGTGGCACTGAGTGCTCTCCCTTTACTATTTCCCCTTGATTTAAGGCTCAGACATTTGGTTTGCTAACATAGTCTTCTAGTTTTGTTTTGGGAAGGCTCCCATAAGACAGAAGTATAAAGCCAAGGAGTTACTGAATGATCCAATTACCCACTGCTTACCGAATCTTGCCCACCTTCACCTCCATTGGATAAATTCATACTCTCCCAGTGGACTTCAAG
>NW_027410436.1:0-1091 GCF_003265705.2 Callorhinus ursinus | reverse complement strand
TTTAGCCAATAATACTTTGTTCAAGAGAAATTAATTTAGCCTTGGATCTTATTCATTTATATTCTCTTGGATAAGGATATTCAGTATTGAAATCCTATTGAAGTAGAAAAAGAAACTGAGGAAGCCACAGAGAAATGGAACATTCCATGTTCATGGATTTGAAGAATAAACATCATTAAAATGTCTGTGCTGCCCAGAGCAATTTACAGTTTCAATGCAATCCCTATCTGAATAACATTGACATTTTTCACAGAGCTGGAACAAACAATCCTAAAATTTGGAATCAAAAAAATGGAATCAGAATCAGAAAAAACCCTGAATCACCAGGGGAATGTTGAAAAAGAAAACTAACCTGGGGGCCTCACAATGCCTGACTTCGAGCTATATTACAAAGCCGTAGTCATCAAGTCTGCATGGTTTTGGCACAAAAACAGGCATATAGATCAATGGAACAGAATAGAGAGTCCGGAAATGGATGCTCAACTCTATCGTCAATTAATCTCGACAAGCAGGAAAGAACATCCAATGGAAAAAATGACAGTCTCTTCAATAAATGGTGCTGGGAAAACTGGACAACCCCATGCAGAAGAATGAAGCTAACCATTCTCTTACCCAATATACAAAGATAAACTCAGAATGGATGAAAGACCTCAATATGAGACCGGAATCCATCAAAATCCTGGAGGAGAATATAGGCAGTAACCTCTGACATTGGCCACAGCAACTTCTTTCAGGACCCATCTCTAAATACAAGGGAAAGAAAAGCAAAATTGAACTTTTGGGACTTCATCAAGTTAAAAAGCTTCTGCAAAGCAAAGGAAACAGTCAACAAAGCTAAGAGTCAATCCACGGAATGGAGAAGATATTTTCAAATGACATAATAGATAAAGGGCTGACATCCAGGATCTATAAAGAACTTCTCAAACTCAACACCCAAAAAACAAGTATAAGGAATAGTGTGGAGGACCACAGGGGATGGGAGGGAAAACTGAACTGTAAGAAATCAGAGAGGGAGAAAAACCATTAGAGTCTCTGGACTATGATAAACAAACTGAAGTTTACAGAAGGGATGGAGGAGGGGGGATGGGGTA
>NW_027410435.1:537-1091 GCF_003265705.2 Callorhinus ursinus | reverse complement strand
ACCGACAAGGGTGGGGCAATTCCGCCTCCGGCAAAGACATTTGGAAAACACAGCAAAGGCCCCTCTCCCAGAAGATCAGCACGAACAGCAAGCAAGCCAAGACCAAGTTAATCGATCAAGGAGAATGGGAGAACTCCAGCGCTAGGGGAATACTGCACATAGATTCATGGCTTTTTTTTTTTTTTTTACCATGATCCATTATTTCATCAAAGTTAATTTTTGTTGACTGTTTTTTTTTTATTTTTCTTTTTCCCTTTTTCAACCAACATCTTATCAATACCTTTTTTAAAAAAAAAAACCATTTTTCATTTTTAGAGTCATATTTTATCCCTTCATAGTAGTTACCCTTATTTTTGGCATATATATATAAGTTGTTCTCTCTTTAAAATTTTGAGGTACAGTTTCTTCTAACTGATCAAAATATACCCTAAATCACTAGTGTATGGCTTTGTTCTAGTCTCCTGCCTGATCACATTCTCTTTTTTCCTTTTTTTTTTCTTTTTTCTTTTTTTTCTTTCTTTTTTTCTTAAATCTTCTTTCTTTTTTCAAACAAC
>NW_027410435.1:0-437 GCF_003265705.2 Callorhinus ursinus | reverse complement strand
CACTAGTGTATGGCTTTGTTCTAGTCTCCTGCCTGATCACATTCTCTTTTTTCCTTTTTTTTTCTTTTTTCTTTTTTTTCTTTCTTTTTTTTCTTAAATCTTCTTTCTTTTTTCAAACAACTTATCTTACCAAGTCCTTTTATACAATCTTTTATAATTTTCATCTTTACAGTCATCTTCCATCCCTTCATTGTATCAACCCATATTTTGTACATATATGTCTTCCTTCCTTTAAAATTTTAGGAGGCACCTTTTTCTAACAGACCAAAATACACCCAAAATCTAGTGTGTGGCACTGATCTATGCAGTAGCCTGATCATATTTGATCATATTCTGCTTTTTTTTGTATTGTTTTGTTTTTCTTTTTATCTTTTTTTTCTTTTTTTTTTCTTTCTTTTTCTCTTTCTTTTTTCTTTCTTTCCCTTTCTTTTCCCCTG
>NW_027410434.1:0-1092 GCF_003265705.2 Callorhinus ursinus | reverse complement strand
GGGAAAGGGCTTCGCATCGTGTCCTAAGGTTGTGTGTTCATCCTTATCTGGACCCGAGCCATGTTGTGTGGCTACGGTGATCCAGACCCTTATGTGACCACCTTATTATTATTATTATTATTATTAGTAGTAGTAGTAGTAGTAGTAGTAGTAGTATTTTAAGAAAGCAACATAGACATTGACTTCGAGATACAAATATCAAAAGGAAAAACACAAGGTCACCTATATATATAATGATTGAACTTGTGGTATCTCTCATTAGTATGGGTAATGTAGGGCTGCCTGTATGAGAAAGATGAAGGAATTATATTTTGATAGAAGTGTGCTGTCCATACGTAGTGTTTTATTCTGTCATTTCCCTTATTTCAATGAAGGGAAAATGGAATGGTGACAGGAGCTTGGTTTCTGATTTTAAGGAATGGGAGACAAGTGAATTGAAAGAGCAGTGTTGATGCTGACATGGTACTCAGTGTCCAGTGAGTGAAGGTTTGAAGCATGGATTTGGAAGTGTTTGTGTTAAGCGAGGATATTGTCCGAGGTTCCAGCACATGGAATTACCTGGTTGGTGTCCCTAATCGGGCCTCTTGCTGCCTTTCTAAGGGCAGCTTGAAAGTGGCTTGAAACCCTAGGGCATTTGTGGAGTGGCCTGGATGGGACACCAGAGTGGGCCAGTGTAGACAACACCCAGGGAATTCCAGAGCTAATGATGAGCACATCTGTGAGCCTGGAGTTTGTTTCTCTGTGAGAAGCATTGAGCTGGAGTGGAAAGAAGTTGCTGGGTCTTATGACTCACTGTGTCAGCAGGTCTGAGCCTGGCAGGATAGTCGGATCAGATAGCTGGGATGTTGTGATGCCGTGGTGGTGGACCATCGCTCATGATGGGCAGGCCAGCTTGCTACAGGGACAGAGACTGGGCTCTCCTCCCTGGCCAGCCCTCCTACTGTAGATGTGATAAGAGAGTTGTTCCCTGTTTGTTTCTCAAGCCCTCGGCTCAGCAAGGTGTTTGACGGGAGGAAGCCCACACACAGCATTATTGATTCTTCCGCAGTGTGCCCCCTGCTTCCTCAGAGGAGGCAGAGAAAAAGTCCCCTG
>NW_027410433.1:0-1092 GCF_003265705.2 Callorhinus ursinus | reverse complement strand
CTCCCGAGCTGCTTTCAGGATTTTCTCTTTGTCTCTGAGACTCGTAAGTTTTACTATTAGATGTCGGGGTGTTGACCTATTTTTATTGATTTTCAGAGGGGTTCTCTGTGCCTCCTGGATTTTGATGCCTGTTTCCTTCCCCAAATTAGGGAAGTTCTCTGTTATAATTTGCTCCAATTTACCTTCTGCCCCTCTCTCTCTTTCTTCTTCTGGTATCGCTTTCTTCTTCTGGTATTGGTTTCATCTTATGGTATTGCTTCTCTCTCGAATTCTGCCCTCATGATCCCAGTAGTTGTTTATCTCTCTTTTTCTCAGCTTCTTTATTTTCCATTATTTGGTCTTCTATATCACTAATTTTCTCTTCTGCCTCATTTATCCTAGCAGTTAGAGCCTCCATTTCTCATTGCACCTCATTAATAGCCTTTTTAAGTTTGACTTGATTAGATTTTCATTCTTTTATTTCTCCAGAAAGGGTTTCTCTAATAACTTCCATGGCTTTTTTCAAGCCCAGCTAATATCTTTAAAATCATCATTCTGAACCCTAGTTCCGACATTGTACTAATGTCCATACTCCATCCAGAAGTAGGTCCCTGGCAGTCGGGACTGCCTCTTGTTCTTTTTGTTGAGGTGATTTTTTCCATCTTGTCATTTTGTCCAGAGGAGAATAGATGAATGAGAGAACAAAATGCTAACAGGGTAACAACGTCCCCAGAAAATATCCTCTAAACAAATCAGAAAAGACCTGAAACTGGGGGGGAAAGAAAGGGAAAGAAAGAAAAAGGAAAAAGAGAAAAAAAGAAAAAGATAAAGATAAAAACAAACAGAAACAGTACAAAACAAAACAAAAAAACCCAGAATATGATCAAATATGATCAGGCTGGTGCATAGATCAATGCCACACACTAGATTTTGGGTGTATTTTGGTCTCTTAGAAGAAAGTGCCTCCCAAAATTTTAAAGAAAGAAAAACTTATATATGTACAAAAATAAGGGTTAATACGATGAAGGGATGGAATATGACTGTAAAGATGAAAATTATAAAAGATTTTATAAAAGGAATTGATAAGATAAGAAATTGTTTGAAAAAAGAAAG
>NW_027410432.1:600-1092 GCF_003265705.2 Callorhinus ursinus | reverse complement strand
GCAACATGCGAACATCTTGGTTTGAGGATCTCCAATGAAATGAGCTGGGCAGGGGGCTGTCTGTGGAATGTGGGTGCCTGGTTACCACGGTTCCAAATTCTGTTGGGCTCTGTTGTCAGGTAAGTGAGGTCACCACTGTCTGGGGTCCCCTTACCCAACTTCCTCCTCACACAAGAGCCCCCCGAGGGCCCCCCTCCCCCGCTGCTCAATGCTCACCCTCCCCCCATGCCCCATCCATACAGTGACACCCACACAGCCCACCCACAGCCCCCGGCAGGCCTGGGTGCAGCCGGCGTCCCTGCTGTGAGGACACAGAGCTGGGTTCAGACCGGACTCCTGCGCATGCCCAGGGCTATGACCCTGGACAGACCCCGTGCGTCTCAGGGCCTCCCCAGGCTCCCCATCTGCACATTGGGGTATTCTGGCTTCTTCTAGGGATGCCATCGGGGTAGGACCTCTACACATGTTCCGTGCCTGCTATCACAGGAGGCT
>NW_027410432.1:0-500 GCF_003265705.2 Callorhinus ursinus | reverse complement strand
CCCACACAGCCCACCCACAGCCCCCGGCAGGCCTGGGTGCAGCCGGCATCCCTGCTGTGAGGACACAGAGCTGGGTTCAGACCGGACTCCTGCGCATGCCCAGGGCTATGACCCTGGACAGACCCCGTGCATCTCAGGGCCTCCCCAGGCTCCCCATCTGCACATTGGGGTATTCTGGCTTCTTCTAGGGATGCCATCAGGGGTAGGACCTCTACACATGTTCCGTGCCTGCTATCACAGGAGGCTGGGGCATACTTGGCAATGCAAGGATGAGCCAGGGGCTGGGCTTGGCATGGCACACAGCTCAGAGGGGCTTGAATCTGCGCTGGGGTCCAGGCAAAGCCACCCCCCTCCTGCCTGTGTCCCAGCCCCCCTGGGAAGGTAGTAATGAACTGATTCTGACCTTGTTCCCTGGTGACGCAGACTTCCAGGGGCTCCCATTAGGGTTAGGCTCAGGTCCCAGGGCCTCGTCTGTGCCCGTGTGCTGGGCAGTCCCCACA
>NW_027410431.1:0-1092 GCF_003265705.2 Callorhinus ursinus | reverse complement strand
TCATCTGTCGATGGACATCTTGGCTCTTTCCACAGTTTGGCTATTGTGGACATTGCTGTGATAAACACTGGGGTGCTTGTACCCCTTCGGGTCCCTATATTTGTATCTTTGGGGTAAATACCCAGTAGTGCAATTGCTGGATCGTATGGTAGCTCTATTTTCAAATTTTGAGGAACCTCCATACTGTTTTCCAGAGTGGTTGCACCAGCGGGCATTCCCACCAACAGTGTAGAAGGGTTCCCCTTTCTCCACATCCCCGCCAACATCTGTCGTTTCCTGACTTGTTAATTTTAGCCATTCTGACTGGTGTGAGGTGGTATCTCATTGAGGTTTTGATTTGGATTTCCCTGATTCCAAGCACTTTTTCATATGTCTGTTGGCCGTTTGGATGTCTTCTTTGGAAAAATGTCTGCTCATGTCTTCTGCCCATTTCCTGATTGGATTATTTGTTCTTTGGGTGTTGAGTTTGATAAGTTCTTTATAGATTTTGGATACTAGCCCTTTATCTGATATGTCATTTGCAAATATTTTCTCCCATTCTGTCGGTTGCCTTTTGGTTTTGTTGACTGTTTCTTTTGTTGTGCAAAAGCTTTTTATCTTGATGAAATCCCAATAGTTCATTTTTGCCCTTGCTTCCCTTCCCTCTGGCGATGTTTCTAGGAAGAAGTTGCTGCGGTTGAGGTCGAAGAGTTTGTTGCCTGTGTTCTCCTTAGGATTTTGATGGACTCCTGTCTCACATCTAGGTCTTTCAACCATTTGGAGTCTATTTTTGTGTGTGGTGTAAGGAAATGGTCCAGTTTCATTCTTCTGCATGTGGCTGTCCAGTTTTCCCAACACCATTTGTTGAAGAGACTGTCTTTTTTCCATTGGACATTCTTTCCTCCTTTGTCAGAGATTAGTTGACCATAGTGTTGAGGGTCCATTTCTGGGCTCTCTATTCTGTTCCTTTGATCTATGTGTCTGTTTTTGAGCCAGTACCATACTGTCTTGATGATGACAGCTTTGTAATAGAGCTGGAAGTCCGGAATTGTGATGCCGCCAGCTTTGCTTTTCTTTTTCAACATTCCTCTGGCTATTCGGGGTCTTTTCTGG
>NW_027410430.1:0-1092 GCF_003265705.2 Callorhinus ursinus | reverse complement strand
ATCTCAACTCAATAACCTAATTTTACACCTTAAGGAACTAGGAAAGAGCAAACTAAGGACCATAAAAGGAAGGAAATAATGACGATCAGAACCAAAATAAAGGACAAAGGGAATTGATACACAATAGAGAAAAATCCATGCCCAAGGCCTGGTTTCTTTCTTTCTTTCTTTTTAAAGATCAACAAAACTGACAAGCTTTTAACTAGACGAAGGAAAAAGAGAAGACTCCAATTATAGAACTCAGATATGAAAGTGGGGACATTACTACTAATTTTACAGACCAAAAAAAGGATTGTTAAGAGAATATTATGGACAATTATACACCAACAAGCTGGATAACCTAGATGAAATGAACAAATTCTTGAAAACACACAATTGACAAAATCGACTTATCAAGAAAAAGAAAATCTGGGGCCCCTGGGGGGCTCAGTCATTAAGCGCCTGCCTTCGGCTCAGGTCTTGATCCCAGGGTCCTGGGATCGAGCCCCGCATCGGGCTCCCTGCTCTGCGGGAAGCCTGCTTCTCCCGCTCCCACTCCCCCTGCTTGTGTTCCTGCTCTCTCTCTCTCTCTGTCAAATAAATAAATAAAATCTTTAAAAAAAATTAGAATCTATTTGATAACAAATACACATCTTTCTAAGGATGTTTTATTTTGCCTTCAGATTTTTTCACAAACTTCAATTTACTACGAACTATGTCTAAGAAAACTTCATTTTGTAAACAGAGATAATTAGTAGATCCAAAGTTAAGTGTACTTATTTCAGCTGACACAGAGTGGTAACACTAAAGAACTTCAATAGAAAATTTCAAGTCTCCTTTCTAAGGAATTAATGTTTACTGTTAAAATGATCAGATCAGCTATTTCCTTTAAAAATGAAATCCAGGGGCGCCTGGGTGGTTCAGTCGGTTAAGCGTCTGCCTTCGGCTCAGGTCATGGTCCCAAGGTGCTGGGATCGAGCCCCACATCGGGCTCCCTGCTCGGTGGGAAGCCTGCTTCTCCCCCTCCCACTCCCCCTGCTTGTGTTCCCTCTCTCACTGTCTCTCTCCCTCTGTCAAATAAATAAAATCTTTAAAAAAATAAATAAAATAAAA
>NW_027410429.1:0-1092 GCF_003265705.2 Callorhinus ursinus | reverse complement strand
AGCTGAATAGGGATCAAACCATTCTGAACACCTACGAACTCAACAGGAGACCAAAGAGGAGAGTAGCAACAACTATCTGAACAGAGAAGCGACCACTTACTGGAAGGTAGGACGTGCGGAGAAGTGAATCCGAGGCGATATTCAGGAGGATAGACGGCGGGGGTGGGGCCTCCGCCGGCCGCTTCTGGCAAGTGATAGAGTCGCGGAGCACAAAATTGGAACTATTAGAAGTCGGCTCCGCTTGAGGGACGTCGCTGCAGTGGCTAAGCTGGAGGTGGAATCCTCCCGGGACAGTGTGGTCTCAGGACCCTTCGGGTCACAGTAAGACTGGGAGAGCCTGAGTATGCCAGAGCTCCCAGGTATCGGAGCAGGGAAGCCGGCTGCAGAGACGGAGCTGAGGCGCGGGCTCTCAGCTTGGGGTTACCATAAACTGTGATCCGCGGCCCAGTCGGGCCACTGCTCCTGCAGCAGGGACCCAACAGGCGGCAGATCCGGGGAGACTCCCCTCTCTCCCCTGGGAGGAATGGTGCGGGAGCGCACCGCAGGGATCTGCTGGGTTTGGAGACTCCACACGGGGTCAGGCGCCAGAGATAGCAACGCTCGGTCACAGGCCGGGTGAGCACGGAGAGCGGTCGGAGACTGGGGACAAGGGAGTGACTGCTTTTCTCTGGGGGCGCACTGAGGAGCAGGGCCCCGAGTTCTCAGCTCCTCCGGGTGGAGATTGGGAGGCCACCATTTTTGCCCTGGTCCTCCAAGGCTGTACGGAGAGTTTGCAGGGAACAAAACCTCCTGAGATCAAACCCGAGCAGCTTGCTTAGCCTGGACCGACAAGGGTGGGGCAATTCAGTCTCCGGCAAAGACATTTGCAAACCACAGCACCAGGCCCCTCCCCCAGAAGATCAGCACGAACAGCCAGCAAGCCAAGACCAAGTTTACCGATCAAGGAGAACGGGAGAACTCCAGCGCTAGGGGAATACTGCACATAGAATTCATGGCTTTTTTTTACCATGATTCATTAGTTCATCAAAGTTAATTTTTGTTAACTGTTTTTTTTTTTCTTTTTCACTTTTTCAACCAACATCTTATCAATCT
>NW_027410428.1:0-1092 GCF_003265705.2 Callorhinus ursinus | reverse complement strand
AAGTACAGATCTGTGATTCAACAGTCTTGCACAATTCACAGCGCTCAACATAGCACATACGCTCCCCAATGTCTATCACCCAGCCACCCCATCCCTCCCAACCCCAACCACTCCAGCAACCCTCAGTTTGTTCCTGAGATTAAGAATTCCTCATATCAGTGAGGTCATATGATACATGTCTTTCTCTGATTGACTTATTTCACTCAGCATAACACACTCCAGTTCCATCCACGTTGTTGCAAATGGCAAGATCTCATTCCTTTTGATGGCTGCATAATATTCCATTGTGTATATATACCAAATCTTCTTTATCCATTCATCTGTCGATGGGCATCTTGGCTCTTTCCACAGTTTGGCTATTGTGGACATTGCTGCTATAAACATTGGGGTGCACGTACCCCTTCGGGTCCCTACATTTGTATCTTTGGGGTAAATACCCAGTAGTGCAATTGCTGGATCGAATGGTAGCTCTAATTTCTTGATGAAATACCAATAGTTCATTTTTGCCCTGGCTTCCTGTGCCTTTGGTGATGTTTCTAGGAAGAAGTTGCTGCGGCTGAGGTCGAAGAGGTTGCTACCTGTGTTCTCTTTAGGATTTGAATGGACTCCTGTGTCACGTTTAGGTCTTTCAACCATTTGGAGTCTATTTTTGTGTGTGGTGTAAGGAAATGGTCCAGTTTCATTCTTCTGCATGTGGCTGTCCAATTTTCCCAACACCATTTGTTGAAGAGACTGTCTTTTTTCCATTGGACATTCTTTCCTGCTTTGTCAAAGATGAGTTGACCATAGAGTTGAGGGTCCATTTCTGGGCTCTCGATTCTGTTCCATTGATCTATGTGTCTGTTTTTGTGCCAGTACCATACTGTCTTGATGATGACAGCTTTGTAGTAGAGCTGGAAGTCCGGAATTGTGATGCTGCCAGCTTTACTTTTCTTTTTCAAGATTCCTCTGGCTATTCGGGGTCTCTTCTGGTTCCATACAAATTTTAGGATTATTTGTTCCATTTCTTTGAAAAAAGTGGATGGTATTTTGATGGGGATTGCATTGAATGTGTAGATTGCTCTAGGTAGCATTGACATCTTCACAATGTTG
>NW_027410427.1:0-1092 GCF_003265705.2 Callorhinus ursinus | reverse complement strand
TCTCCTTTTTGATGGGGTCTTTGTCTGGTTTGGGGATCAAGGTAATGGTGGCCTCCTAAAATGAGTTTGGAAGTTTTCCTTCCATTTCTATTTTTTGGAACAGTTTCAGGAGAATAGGTATTAATTCTTCTTTAAATGTCCGATAGAATTCCCCTGGGAAGCCATCTGGGCATGGGCTTTTGTTTCCTGGGAGATTTTTGATGACTGCTTCAATTTCCTTAGTGGCTATAGGTCTGTTCAGGTTTTCTATTTCTTCCTGGTTCAGTTTTGGTAGTTGATACATCTCTAGGAATGCGTCCATTTCTTCCAGGTTATCTAATTTGCTGGCATAGAGTTGCTCATAATATGTTCTTATAATTGTTTGTATTTCTTTGGTGTTGGTTGTGATCTCTCCTCTTTCATTCATGATTTTGTTGATTTGGGTCATTTCTCTTCTCTTTTTGATAAGTCTGGCCAGGGGTTTATCAATCTTGTGAATTCTTTCAAAGAACCAGCTCCTAGTTTTGTGGATCTGTTCTACTGTTCTTTTGGTTTCTTGTTCATTGCTTTCTGCTCTAATCTTTATGATTTCTCTTCTCCTGCTGGGTTTAGGCTTTATTTGCTGTTCTTTCTCCAGCTCCTTTAGGTGTAGGGTTAGGTTGTGTCTTTGAGACTTTTCTTGTTTCTTGAGAAAGGCTTGTATTGCTATATACTTTCCTCTCAGGACTGCCTTTGCTGTATCTCAAACATTTTGAAGAGTTGTGTTTTCATTTTCATTGGTTTCCATGAATTTTTTTAATTCTTCTTTAATTTCCTGGTTGACCCATTCATTCTTTAGTAGGATGCTCTTTAGCCTCCATGTATTTGAGTTCTTTCCGACTTTCCTCTTGTGGTTGAGTTCTAGTTTCAAAGCATTGTGGTCTGAAAATATGCAGGGAATGATCCCAATCTTTTGGTACCGATTGAGACCTGATTTGTGACCTAGGATGTGATCAATTCTGGAGAATGTTCCATGGGCACTAGAGAAGAATGTGTATTCCGTTGCTTTGGGATGGAATGTTCTGAATATGTCTGTGAAGTCCATTTGGTCCAGTGTGTCATTTAAAGTCTTTA
>NW_027410426.1:0-1092 GCF_003265705.2 Callorhinus ursinus | reverse complement strand
GGAAGAAAGACGCCCTCAAACCACCGTGGACAGGGCCCCACACTGTTATTTTAAACGCGCCTAATGCCCTCAAGGTCTCGGGTGTCACCCCGTGGGTCCACCACTCCAGAGTGAAGAAAGCTCATCAATTGGACGAGGAACCGCACCAGTGGAGAGTCCAGGCAGACTTCAGGAACCCACTACGGCTTCACCTTCAACGAGACCCCACCGACTGATGGACACCTGTTCACCGTGGTCCCTGCCTCTCATCGGCATGATTTCCCTCATCTTGGGAGTCGGACTCTACACTGTTGCCCCTCCTGACTGGAATTTCCCCCAGATGCTTGCTACTGTCATTGCTTATTGGGTGTCCCTAGGGTGTATTACTGCATTTGCTTGTCCACGGGTTTCATCTGCTAATGGGTTAGCCATGATGGCTCTATCTACCTAAGGTCACAGATCCCAATGTTCCTGGACCTCTGCTGTCTACCTCTGAGCACATTTCACCATGGTTTTCCTGGCCCCAGTCAGTCCCGGTCTTCTGCTACCTGGTGTGCTGTACCTCCGCACTGCCTCTAGCTTGCCCAGCCAGGCAAGGGGGACAAACTCTCATACCACCGTTACTGGCAAATGGACTCCCCAGCTTATCCCCTCAATTCCGCACCAGCACCCCCACTGATTCTTCCACCTGGGATGGGCACACAGCCAATGTTAACTTCTATTTTGATGGATGCCAGCTTCTTGATATCTCCTGGGAACATCACAGACGGTGTTCCTACCATGGCCCATACTCAGGTTACCAGCTGGTAGATATCTACATCTCTGGGGGCCCTAAGCCTCAACAACCAAACACCTGCCCTCAGTTCGGCTCGCAAGCCTGGGGATGTCCATCATTGGTGGCGACTTGGCTGGGAATGGAACGATGGTCCACCAGGTGGTGGCACCTCAAACAGTGAAGTGACATCCAGATTTCCTTGTCACGCAAAGCCACCCCATCCTCTCACTCTAACAATAACTGTATACCGCTCCCCCTCTCAGTCTTAGAACCCAATGCCACATCATGGGCTACAGGAATCATTCTCCTATTGGGCCAATATCACCTTATGGGGATGG
>NW_027410425.1:0-1092 GCF_003265705.2 Callorhinus ursinus | reverse complement strand
TCTCCTTTTTGATGGGGTCTTTGTCTGGTTTGGGGATCAAGGTAATGCTGGCCTCATAAAATGAGTTTGGAAGTTTTCCTTCCATTTCTATTCTTTGGAACAGTTTCAGGAGAATAGGTATTAATTCTTCTTTAAATGTCCGATAGAATTCCCCTGGGAAGCCATCTGGGCATGGGCTTTTGTTTCCTGGGAGATTTTTGATGACTGCTTCAATTTCCTTAGTGGCTATAGGTCTGTTCAGGTTTTCTATTTCTTCCTGGTTCAGTTTTGGTAGTTGATACATCTCTAGGAATGCATCCATTTCTTCCAGGTTATCTAATTTGCTGGCATAGAGTTGCTCATAATATGTTCTTATAATTGTTTGTATTTCTTTGGTGTTGGTTGTGATCTCTCCTCTTTCATTCATGATTTTGTTGATTTGGGTCATTTCTCTTTTCTTTTTGATCAGTCTGGCCAGGGGTTTATCAATCTTGTTAATTCTTTCAAAGAACCAGCTCCTAGTTTCGTTGATCTGTTCTACTGTTCTTTTGGTTTCTAGTTCATTGATTTCTGCTCTGATCTTTATGATTTCTCTTCTCCTGCTGGGTTTAGGCTTTATTTGCTGTTCTTTCTCCAGCTCCTTTAGGTGTAGGGTTAGGTTGTGTATTTGAGACCTTTCTTGTTTCTTGAGAAAGGCTTGTATTGCTATATACTTTCCTCTCAGGACCGCCTTTGCTGTATCCCAAAGATTTTGAACAGTTGTGTTTTCATTTTCATTGGTTTCCATGAATTTTTTTAATTCTTCTTTAATTTCCTGGTTGACCCATTCATTCTTTAGTAGGATGCTCTTTAGCCTCCAAGTATTTGCGTTCTTTCCGACTTTCCTCTTGTGATTGAGTTCTAGTTTCAAAGCATTGTGGTCTGAAAATATGCAGAGAATGATCCCAATCTTTTGGTACCGATTGAGACCTGATTTGTGACCTAGGATGTGATCAATTCTGGAGAATGTTCCATGGGCACTAGAGATGAATGTGTATTCCGTTGCTTTGGGATGGAATGTTCTGAGTATGTCTGTGAAGTCCATTTGGTCCAGTGTGTCATTTAAAGTCTTTA
>NW_027410424.1:0-1092 GCF_003265705.2 Callorhinus ursinus | reverse complement strand
GTTGCTTCCAAGTTTAATAAAGCTCCTATAAACATTCATGTGCAGGTTTTTGTATGGACATGTTTTCAACTCCTTTGGGTAAATGCCAAAGAGTGCAACTGCTGTATTGTATGGCTAAGAGCATAGTTTTGTAAGAAACCTCTAAACTGCATTCCAAAGCGGATGTACTATCTTGCATTCCCACTAAGAATGAATGAGAGTTCTTGTTGCTTCACATTCTCAACAGCACTTGGTGGTGTCAGTGTTTTCGATTTTGACTATTCTAATAGGTGTGCAGTAGTATCTCGTTGTTTTAATTTGCATTGCTCTGAGGACTTACGATGTGGAGTATCTTTTCATATGCTCGTTTGCCCTCCATATATCTTTGTTGCTGAATGCTCTGTTTAGATCTTTGAAACAATTTTAATCAGGTTCCTTCTTTTCTTATTGTTGAATTTTAAGAGTTCCTTGTACATTTTGGATAACACTATTTTATCAGGTAATGTCTTTGCAAAGATTTAATTCCAATCTAAGGCTTCTCTTTCCATTCTCTTGGCAGTATCTTTTGTAGAACATTTTTTTTTATTTAATGAAGTCCAGCTTATCAATTCTTTCTTTCATGGATGGTGCCCTTGGTGTTGTATCTAAAGAGTCATCTCCAGACTTAAGGTCATCTAGATTTTCTCCTGTATTATCTTCTAGAAGTTCTAGGTTCTTGTGATTTACATTTTGGTCTGTGATCCACTTTAATTATGGTGAAATGTGTAAGGTCTGTGTCTAGATTCATTTTTGTATGTGCATGTCCAATTTCCCATCACCATTTATTGAAAAGATTGCTTTTCTTCATTATATTGAATTTGATCCTGTGTCAAAAATCAGTTGACTATATTTATGTAGGGCTCTTCATTGTGGGCCATTTATCTGTCTATTTTCTCACTAATATTAAACTGCTTTGATTATTGTAGCTCTATAACTTTCCTTAAAAATTTTATTTATTTGAGAGAGAGAGAGCGCACAAGGAGGGGGGAGGGGCAGACGGAGAGGGAGAAGCAGACTCCCCTCTGACCAGGGAGCCTGAGGTGAGAGGTTCCATCCCAGAATCCTGAGATCATG
>NW_027410423.1:0-1092 GCF_003265705.2 Callorhinus ursinus | reverse complement strand
GAGGCACCCTGACATATTCTTCTGACTAAACCTGTTCTCACATTGAACATATGTGAGTGTGTGGGTAACATGAGACACTGGATTATTAACGTACCGAGAAGGATCTCATTCATGACCAGCCCTGTCTCTATATAATTACAGAAAATCAATTCCACCATGAGGAGGAAGAAGACCAGGACCAGGCATGCCCCAGGTAACTCTGATGAATCAAGGGTCCTTATTTCAGTGGTTAAACTGAAGGATTGCATTTCAAGGAAAAAGTAGAGATGGCCGAACATATCCATTGCATCCATTCTCCAATTACAAAGTATCTCTTTTAACTTTGATGTATGTCTTCACCGTGTAACACGGTTACGTTCCTTTTATTGACCCCTCCATTTCAATAACCTGCAGTCAGTTGAACTTTGTGAACTAATCCTTCACAGGGATTCTCCGCATTCCCCTCTTCTCTTTTTGGTAAAACCAGAGTGAGAGGCATATCTGCCTCTCATTCTTTGGTGTTACCACATTGAGGATATATTATAGGAAAAGAACACCTCCTGTCACAGTAGTTAGAGAAAGAGACACTGAAGACACAAGATGTCTCCATTTTGAAGATGCCTTTTAACACCCGTGTTCACTTGGTCAGTGAAGGTAGTATCAACAACATTTACGTAAATGTGTTGAAGTCACCTTTAGGATTATCCATGCAGGCTGTGAGTCATGACTTCCTTTCCACAACAGTTCAGGTTGTTGCTCAGAAGCTTAGTTCTGTGGCCACTGCCCTGAGCACCTTCTGTTCTCTATATCTACTGCCCCCACAGCACCACACGGCCGCCTGAAACAGGAGCAGAGTTGTTGCTGTCAAAAATTGGTGTGCCCCTTTGTTATGAGTGTAATTCCCAGCTGCCCATCAAAACCGTTAGGATGGTGGGAGGTCCACCTTTCTTGTCTTAATGTTCAGATCTCCCCACCCTACCAGGTTCAGCAGGGAGCTGCCAGTGGTAGAAGAGCAGGACAACCCATGGGACTCACTGGATGAATGCTATATGATTTCCTCAGCATTTCCTGACCTGTCTGACCCCCACGGGAATTCTAGGAGGGCTGACATTA
>NW_027410422.1:0-1092 GCF_003265705.2 Callorhinus ursinus | reverse complement strand
AAGACAAAGGCAGTCATCAAATTTGGAAAAACCCACATATGACACCCGAACTATCTTTAGTATACCAAATGGCTTCTGAATTTCATTTGATGAATAAACATTAAGGAATATCACAGGCAATGCTGTTTGCCAGCAAAAAAATTCATTTTTGGCAATGTCTTTGTGGAATATTTTCTTATTTAATTTTTGCCTTTATTATTTTGTTAAAAAAAAAGTGGAAATCAGAAAAATGGAAGTGCTGCTGCTTAAGATGGCAGAATAGTAGGGGGACCCTGAACGTGCTTTGTCCCTTGCACATAGCTAAGTCAACATCAATTCATTTGGAACAACTAGGAAACTGATCTGAGGATTAAGAAAACAATCTGCACAACTGGAAGGAGAGGACATGGCAGATGTGAGGTTCTGAGACGTGAACTGGGGGAGAGAAAAGCCACAGTGCCCCTCAGGGAAGAGAGCCCTTTTCATGGAGCAAAATCAGGGAGAGAGGGAGAGCAGGAGAGAGGGAGAGCAGGAGAGAGAGCAGCACGGAGGGTTCACACACAATGCCACAGTGTGGGGATCCCCCAGGTCACACTGGGAGAGAACACTCCCCTTCTTGGAGTACATGTAGAAGAGGCCATTTTGGGGGCGCCTGGTTGGCTCAGATGGTTAAGCATCTGCCTTCGGCTCGGGTCATGATCCCAGGGTCCTGGGATCGAGCCCTGCATCGGGCTCCCTGCTTCGGCGGGAGTCTGCTTCTCCCTCTGCCTCTGCTCCTGCTCTCTCTCTCTTTGTGTATCTCTCTGTCTCAAATCAATAAATAAAATCTTTTAAAATAAATAAATAGATAGACAGACAGAAGAGGACATTTTGCCTCTCCAAGGACAAAAAGCCCGCCAGGCACCACTGAGCAGCCATTCAGCAGCAGACCATAGAGGAGCGTGCAGAGGACGCCGAGCCTGGTCGCAGCTCTTCACTCTGCTTCATCGTAGACTCCAGGCAGCTACACGGGCATGCAGCCGCTTCTCTGGAACAGAACAGTGACAGGCACAGTGCTGCAAGGCTCTCCTCCAGGGGAGGGGAGTGGGTCCGTGCTCTGCCTTCGGAATCCCA
>NW_027410421.1:0-1092 GCF_003265705.2 Callorhinus ursinus | reverse complement strand
TTTTTTTTTTTTCTGGAACCGCTCCTGAGATTTTCCCTTATTTGCACAACTCTGATGGCTTTAAGGAGCACAGATGGCCCCAATCTGAGTGGACTTTCTGTCTGGCTTCTCTCACTGGGGCTGTTTTCAATGTCTGTCAACATTGTGACAAGCATCAGTCCCTCATTCATTTTTTTCTCTGTGATTAAATGTAATAACATTGACCACTTAAAACATTTCAGATACATAGTTCTCTGGCCTTAGCTGAGTTCCCACGGTGGTACGTGATTCTCCAGAACTTTTCCTTCTCCCCGAGGGGGACTCTGAATGCAGGAGACACCAGCTCCCCATCCCCCTTCCCCTCGGCCCCTGCAGGCAGATTCTACTTTGTGTCTCAGGATACTTCATGTAAGTGGAATCATACAGTATCTGTCCTGTGAAAACCAGCATCTTGTCCTTGTTCCTGACTTCAGAGTAGAGCTGTCAATCTTCCAACTTGAGCTTAGTGTTTGCTAGAGATTTATTGAAAAAAATTACCCCTTATTCCTTCTTTCATGAGTGTTTATGTCAGCAACGGATATTGGATTTTGGTTAGAAGCATTTCTCCATCAATTCATATGACCACATGTTTTTATTTAAAAATTCATTACAGTGTATAACATTGCTTGGTTTCACTATATAGAATTAACTTTGAGGTGTTGGTGAAGAGTCACTTGCTTATGGTGCCCAATATATTTATGAGCTCTCGGGTTTGCAATTTTTTTGGTCTGGCTTCTTACATCTATTTTAAGAAAGGTATGGGGATGTATTTTGCTGATTTTGTGATGATTTCATTGGGGTTGGTATTAGTGGTTAGGATAGGGGTTAGGGGTTAGGGGTTAGGGTTAGGGTTGGGTTAGGATTAGTGTCTCCCTGTCCTCTTCAGCACAGAACTCATTCTCCTCCTGTAACCAGTGTGATCTTTTCGGAACATAAACTTGGGGCCTCTCTGTGTTCTGCTCCCCTCCTGCCTGTCCTTTCCAGCCTCACCTCTCCCACCATGGCCTGCCTCTCTGTGGGCCACCCCGGGGAGTGATTGTCCCCCATGTGCCTCAGGCTTGACTCCAAGCCTTT
>NW_027410420.1:0-1093 GCF_003265705.2 Callorhinus ursinus | reverse complement strand
ACAGGAAGATGACACTGTGCCAATTGGACCTGCTGCTTTCTCAGAACACTAACATCCTGTGAAATGCTGCATCACTGACGCCCAGGCTGATGTTCAAAACCTTGAGTCTCCTAGATCCAGAGCAGATAAGTGCTGTCAGGTGGGGATAAGTTGGTCCTCTGACCTATGGCCTGCACACCTGCTTCTTTTTCTGGGAAAAGGGGAAACACACACCGGTTTTTAAGTAGTCATTATCTTCATTCTAAAGTAGGCCAATGACCTTGACCTTTTGGAAAAGCGAAATTACTCTTCCAAATGAAGACCTCAACTCATCTGTTCCTCATGCAACTTGAGTGCGATCTGGTTTACTCCAGCCTCCAGGCCACATCTGGAGGTTCCTCCTGTACCATCTTGAGAGCCCATGACCAGCACCAGCACCCCCGGGGGCACAATGCTGAAGTTGGAGGACTGCTCTGGGGCTTCTTGCCACCACACCTGTGCCTGGGGGGAGCGGGAACCTGGAGGTCCCTACCACACGAACCCGACGGACCATTAGCACCATCCCTGGGGAACATGGTGCACAATGATGAAATTGGGGGATGGCTCCGGTGCTTGTCGCTACCGCACCTGTGCCTAGTGGAGCAGGAACCTGAAGGACCCTCCCGGACCAGCATAACGGGCCATTACCACCATCGCCCTGACGACATGGGACACAATGCTCAGGTGGAGTCCCTTGGTCCTGAAAGCAGCAGGAACGGGCCCAAAGTTCAGAGAGGCGACTCCAGGAGGATTTCCCTACAGGGAAAGGCGTCGCAGTGGAGGGCACAAAAGCAGCAAGCCCCACCGACCCACAGGCCTTTTGAACAGGATCACCTCCTGCACTTACTTAACACGTTGTCCGTCTTCGTGTGTGGACAGTGACTGCCCCACTCAGGGCTGGTGCACTTCCAGAGGAGGGCTAGAAAATTTTCAGTGCTAGCTCGTGGGTCAGAGGATCAAAGCCCAAAAAAGCAGAGGATATCCCTCTTCTTCTGGCGCTGGGGAAGGCAGTCACCGTCCTGGGGAGGGACCGGGTCCAGGAGTGTGTTCTTTCTAAAGCCCCTGCGTTCGGTGG
>NW_027410419.1:0-1093 GCF_003265705.2 Callorhinus ursinus | reverse complement strand
GTAGAACAGATCAACGAATCTAGGAGCTGGTTCTTTGAAAGAATTAACAAGATTGATAAACCCCTGGCCAGACCTATCAAAAAGAAAAGAGAAATGACCCAAATCAACAAAATCATGAATGAAAGAGGAGAGATCACAACCAACACCAAAGAAATACAAACAATTATAAGAACATATTATGAGCAACTCTATGCCAGCAAATTAGATAACCTGGAAGAAATGGGTGCATTCCTAGAGATGTATCAACTACCAAAACTGAACTGGGAAGAAATAGAAAACCTGAACAGACCTATAACCACTAAGGAAATTGAAGCAGGCAACAAAAATATCCCAACAAACAACAGCCCAGGGCCAGATGGCTTCCCAGGGGAATTCTATCAGACATTTAAAGAAGAATTAATACCTATTCTCCTGAAACTATTCCAAAAAATAGAAATGGAAGGAAAACTTCCAAACTCTTTTTATGAGGCCGCCATTACCTTGATCCCCAAACCAGACAAAGACCCCATCAAAAAGGAGAATGACAGACCAATATCCTTGATGAACATGGACGCAAAAATTCTCACCAAAATACTAGCCAATAGGATCCAACAGTACATTAAAAGGATCATTCACCATGACCATGTGGGATTTATCCCTGGGCTGCAAGGCCTGTTCAACATCCACAAATCAATCAACGTGATACAATACATTAACAAAAGAAAGAACAAGAATCATATGATCCTCTCAATAGATGCAGAAAAAGCATTTGACAAAGTACAGCATCCTTTCTTGATCAAAACTCTTCGGAGTATAGGGATAGAGGGTACATACCTCAATATCATAAAAGCCATCTATGAAAAACCTACAGCGAATATCATTCTCAATGGGGAAAAGCTGAGAGCTTTTCCCCTAAGGTCAGGAACGTGGCAGGGATGGCCACTCTCACCACTGCTATTCAACATAGTATTAGAAGTCCTAGCCACAGCAATCAGACAACAAAAAGAAATCAAAGGCATCCAAATCGGTAAGGAGGAAGTCAAACTCTCACTCTTTGCAGATGATACGATACTGTATGTGGAAAACCCAAAAGACTCCACCCCAAAACTGCTAG
>NW_027410418.1:0-1093 GCF_003265705.2 Callorhinus ursinus | reverse complement strand
GTAGAACAGATCAACGAATCTAGGAGCTGGTTCTTTGAAAGAATTAACAAGATTGATAAACCCCTGGCCAGACCTATCAAAAAGAAAAGAGAAATGACCCAAATCAACAAAATCATGAATGAAAGAGGAGAGATCACAACCAACACCAAAGAAATACAAACAATTATAAGAACATATTATGAGCAACTCTATGCCAGCAAATTAGATAACCTGGAAGAAATGGGTGCATTCCTAGAGATGTATCAACTACCAAAACTGAACTGGGAAGAAATAGAAAACCTGAACAGACCTATAACCACTAAGGAAATTGAAGCAGGCAACAAAAATATCCCAACAAACAACAGCCCAGGGCCAGATGGCTTCCCAGGGGAATTCTATCAGACATTTAAAGAAGAATTAATACCTATTCTCCTGAAACTATTCCAAAAAATAGAAATGGAAGGAAAACTTCCAAACTCTTTTTATGAGGCCGCCATTACCTTGATCCCCAAACCAGACAAAGACCCCATCAAAAAGGAGAATGACAGACCAATATCCTTGATGAACATGGACGCAAAAATTCTCACCAAAATACTAGCCAATAGGATCCAACAGTACATTAAAAGGATCATTCACCATGACCATGTGGGATTTATCCCTGGGCTGCAAGGCCTGTTCAACATCCACAAATCAATCAACGTGATACAATACATTAACAAAAGAAAGAACAAGAATCATATGATCCTCTCAATAGATGCAGAAAAAGCATTTGACAAAGTACAGCATCCTTTCTTGATCAAAACTCTTCGGAGTATAGGGATAGAGGGTACATACCTCAATATCATAAAAGCCATCTATGAAAAACCTACAGCGAATATCATTCTCAATGGGGAAAAGCTGAGAGCTTTTCCCCTAAGGTCAGGAACGTGGCAGGGATGGCCACTCTCACCACTGCTATTCAACATAGTATTAGAAGTCCTAGCCACAGCAATCAGACAACAAAAAGAAATCAAAGGCATCCAAATCGGTAAGGAGGAAGTCAAACTCTCACTCTTTGCAGATGATACGATACTGTATGTGGAAAACCCAAAAGACTCCACCCCAAAACTGCTAG
>NW_027410417.1:0-1093 GCF_003265705.2 Callorhinus ursinus | reverse complement strand
ATGGAGGTTCCTCAAACAGTTGAAAATAGAGCTACCATACGATCCAGAAATTGCACTACTGGGTATTTACCCCAAAGATATAAATGTAGGGATCTGAAGGGGTACGTGCACCCCAATGTTTATAGCAGCAATGTCCACAATAGCCAAACTGTGGAAAGAGCCAAGATGTCCATCGACAGACAGATGAATGGATAAAGAAGAGGTGGTATCTATACACAATGGAATATTATGCAGCCATCAAAAGGAATGAGATCTTGCCATTTGCAATGACGTGGATGGAACTGGAGGGTGTTATGCTGAGTGAAATAAGTCAATCAGAGAAAGACATGTATCATATGACCTCACTGATATGAGGAATTCTTAATCTCAGGAAACAAACTGAGGGTTGCTGGAGTGGTGGGGGGTGGGAGGGATGGGGTGGCTGGGTGATAGACATTGGGGAGGGTATGTGCTCTGGTGAGCACTGTGAATTGTACAAGACTGATGAATCACGGATCTGTATTCTGAAACAAATAATGCAATATATGTTAAGAAAAAAAAAGAAGAAGAAGATAGCAGGAGGGGAAGAATGAAGGGGAGTAAGTCGGAGGGGGAGACAAACCATGAGAGATGATGGACTCTGAAAAACAAACTGAGGGTTCTAGAGGGGAGGAGCGTGGGGGGATGGGTTAGCCTGGTGATGGGTATTAAAGAGGGCACATTCTGCGTGGAGCACTGGGTGTTATGCACAAACAATGAATCATGGAACACTACATCCAAAACTAATGATGTAATGTATGGTGATTAACATAACAATAAAAATTATTAAAAATAAAAAGAAACAGGGACAAGGTGCTACTATTGGGTCTATATTGATCGAGTAGCTTCTAAAGAACATAAGGAGCCCTTCTAACAACCGTGTTTCCTCCATTCTTTTTTTTTTTAACATACAATCAAATATTTATTTATTTATTTATTTATTTTAAATTTTTTAAATTTTTTTATTTTTTAGATTTTATTTATTTATTTGAGAGAGAGAATGAGAGAGAGAGAGAGAGAGAGAGAGCGAGCATGAGAGGGGGGTGGGTCAGAGGGAGAAGCAGACTCCCTGCTG
>NW_027410416.1:0-1093 GCF_003265705.2 Callorhinus ursinus | reverse complement strand
CTCTGCAGGCATGGGTTGGGTAAAGTTTGTCGAGCTCTTGGAACACAATTCCCCAGGTCTTAATCTACTCTTCAGTGAATTCAACCTTGGGAATGGGGTCTCCAAGTTTATAGTTCATAGCCAAGTCTGCAAAATACTTCAGTCTTTTACGGTAGACATTGTCTTTGATGCCAGGATGATCTGCATCCAGTTCAGAACCATACATCAGAACTCTGTTGGCACAATGGTCCAGGGCAGGAATCTTCTTTGGAAACCAAGGAACAGTTTCCATACCATCTTCCTTCACAGTAAAATTGTCTGGTGGATTCACAGAGAGAACACTAGTATGGGACTTCAACAGATGAAAAATGTCATTCAATTGTTCTCCGTTGATATCACAGTCAACAAAAATCTCAAAATCTGAGTTTCTTCTCTTTGATTTTCGGGACTCAATATGTAACAGGTTCACATGCTTCTCCTGGAAGATTTTCAGTGCTTTTATAAGTCCACCAACTTCATTCTTCAAGGAAAAAATGACAGTTGCTCTTCCTCTTTGTAAGGAATGGTCTTTATTTTCCTTATTGTCTTCAATCATGGTCAGTTGGTGTAGTTCTCTGCAGCTGCGGGCGGTAAGCTGGGACTGGAGAGTGCAACTCTTGATCTTGGGGTTGTGAATTCGGGCCCCATATTGGGTGTGGAGATTACGTAAAAGTAAAATCTTTAAAAAATACAAACCTTTCTACATCCCAAAGAGTAAATAATAATCTACTGAAAGTAAGTTCTTTAGGATGTGGGAGTGTCATGGGATGGTGTGCGGGCCAAGGGCAGGCTGCCCCAAATCTGCCACTTTGAAATAGAGAACATTTAAATAAAAGTTACTTAAGAGACAGCCTATGCAATGAGGACACTTAGACCCTCCTCTGTCCCCCTGGAAAGGAAATCAATCTCCCATGTGAAGGTGTCCCCGTACCAGGAGGTAAAGAGATTTCAACATCACCAGAGATGGGAGATTTGGAGCCCATAAGGCTGTATAAACAACCTTTGTTACTTTTTACTAATTTATGACCCCAGCCCAAATTTTGTTTAGAATTCCTTACTAATCAAAGCTCCCAAG
>NW_027410415.1:0-1094 GCF_003265705.2 Callorhinus ursinus | reverse complement strand
AATGTTTCCGTATGCCCTCTTTTGTCTGCTCACTATTTCTACATACCTGTACACGGCCAACTCCCCACCCCCAAACACACACACACACCATTTGGTTTGGAAATTCTTCCTTGGGCAATCTCTCACTTGCAAGTTCAACACATTCCCCTCCTTGCCTAGGCACTGGATCCTGTGGATAACTCAAAGGAGCCCACGATTCCCCAGCAACGTCTCAGGCACCACTATCCTTTCCAAGTTTGAAAAACTCACAGGCCTCACTCTGAAAATGTACCTGAATGCGGGATACTGGAAGACCTGTGAGTCTGGCCAGGTGTTCCCTGGTATCAATGCTTGGAAAGCAGTTCTCAAACGCTTGAAGGAGGATACTGTTTTGTGTTGGAGAAATGGATGTCCGTTTCCCCCTACCTTCCTTTGGAAATGGTCTAAAAAGAGAATAGAGTTAGAAAGCGGGCTTTAAGCCAATGGCACATACAGTGTAGAAAGAGAATTTGGTATCCGTGGGGACTCATGAGTGTGTGTGTGTGTGTGTGTGTGTGTGTGTGTGTGTGTGTGTGTTCTCTCACGCTTCTGCATTTTCTCTATAGCCTCTCCTTCACTGAGTCCACTGAGGTCAGAATGGACCCGTCCACACAAGCCAGTGCTTGGATCTAAAGTCTGAGGTGTCCCTAGAAGAGGACTCTGTCCTTCCTACAGTTTCAGGACAAGAAGATTTAAAGTCTTTCTTGCCCAGAAATAATACACCTGCCCAACAGGTGGGGCATTCACATTGTTCACCTCTGGGAACAGAAAGGCAGCAGGAACCAGTGGTCATGTGTCCCTCTGCTAACCGTTCTTGCCAAACACATGGCAAGCCCATGCATGCAAGTTCTTGTGTCATGGAGAAGCTCAAGAAGAGAACCGTGTTGTATGCTGGGGAGTTACCTTGAGTCCAAGCTGGAGGCTGTTCCTGTCCATGTGCTGTCACTTCTCCTTGGGATTCGGCAGACCCCAAAACGCTCTGCCTTAGCGTTCTCGTGCACTGGTTCTGGAACCACCCCTAATTGGTAAAAGAAGAACCAAACTTCAGGCAACACTTGTGGATATGATATATATAT
>NW_027410414.1:558-1094 GCF_003265705.2 Callorhinus ursinus | reverse complement strand
TATGGGCTGTCAAGAGGGTACAGGTGGATCCTCCCGGTGGGGCCTGGAGGCTGGAGTAAACCAGATCGCACACAAGTTGCATGAGGAACAGGTGAGTTGAGTTGTTCATTTGGAAGAGTAATTTCGCTTCTCCGAAAAGGTCAAAGTCATTGGTCTACTCTAGAATGAAGATAATGACTACTTAGAAACAAGTGAGTCTTTCCCCTTCTCCCAGAATTTGAAGCAGCTGTGTAGGCCGTAGGTCAACGGACCTACTTATCCCCAGCTGACATTACTTATCTGCTCTGGATCTAGGAGACTCAAGGTTTTGAACATCAGCCTGTCAGTCAGTGATGCAGCATTACACCGGATGTCAGGGTTCTGAGAAAGCAGCATTTCCATTTGGCACAGTGTCATCTTCCTGTCAGGACTGGCGGTCAAATATCTCATGGACCCCAAACTTCCGGGGATTTCCTCTTTTCTCTAGTTGACCCAGGGTTCGGGTTAGAGTTGGGTACGGGTTAGGGTACGGGTTAGGGTACGGGAGAGGATTAGGG
>NW_027410414.1:0-458 GCF_003265705.2 Callorhinus ursinus | reverse complement strand
CTCTAGTTGACCCAGGGATCGGGTTAGAGTTGGGTACGGGTTAGGGTACGGGTTAGGGTACGGGAGAGGATTAGGGTACGGGATAGTCTTAGGGTACGGGTTAGGGTAGGGGTTAGAGATAGGGTACGTGTTAGGGCACGGTTTAAGGTACAGGTTAGGGTTTAGGTTTCGGGTACCCTTTATCGTACGGGTTAGGGTTAGGGTACGCTTTAGTTTTAGGGTTCGGTTTAGGGGTAGGGTTAGGGGTTAGGGTTTGGGTAGGTGTTAGGGTTAGGGTACGGGTTAGTTTTAGGGTACAGGTTAATAGTAGTGCTAGGGACCTCTACTCATGTTCCGTGCCTGCTATCACAGGAGGCTGGTGCAAACCTGGCATTGCAAGAATGAGTCAGGGGCGGCGCTTGGGATGGAACACAGCTCAGAGGGGCTTGAATCTGCTCTGGGGACCAGGCAAACCCACC
>NW_027410413.1:543-1094 GCF_003265705.2 Callorhinus ursinus | reverse complement strand
GGGGTTCGGGTCCAGGGGCACTGCATGCAGGGTTCTCCTCCCCAGTGCTTTCGGAAGTGCCAAATGGCGCATTTTGCTTTGTGGTGTCAGGCTGAGTCCTCTGGCACTGGTTAGGTGTCCCACATGCCTGGAGCTTTGGAGCCAGGCTCTGGGGACAGAGCGCTCAGAAGCCAACCTCGGGTTAGGCTTACGGCTGAGGGACATGACAGGCGCTTCCCTGGGTCTGAGTTGGGGCCGTGGGTCAGGTTGAGTGTGAGGCTCACGGTTGGCCCCCAGAGGGCGCCAAATTTTGAGTCGGCTGGGATGGTCATTCAGAGTTCTGAACGATCTCTGGAGTTCCAAGTCGTGATTTTGAAATTTTTGCAAAGCTGAGTCCTCTGGTTTTGCTCATCTACTGCCACCCCTGGGGCTGTGAAGCCAGGATTCTTGGGACAGAAGCCCAGAAGATAACCTAGGGATAGGCTTACGGCCTAGGGTCGTTTCAGGCCTGATCTGCCCACGCTGGGGCATGGTTTGGGAGGCAGGAGATCTGAGTTGGGGTGTGGGTGGGG
>NW_027410413.1:0-443 GCF_003265705.2 Callorhinus ursinus | reverse complement strand
TGCCGCAGGTTCCCCATGGGGCAGGTTCCTTCTGGGAGACGGGGTGAATCCTCTGGTATTCCTAAGGGGCCCCGTATCCCTGTGGCTTAAGAGCCAGGCCTCTGGGCCAGAGCCCTCAGAAGCCAGCGAGGGATAGTGTTAGGGCCTACGAGACACCGAATACCTGATGTGTAAGCACTGGGGGCTCCTTACCGGGGCTTTGTCTTGAGGGTGTGGGTCCGGTTGAGTGTCAGGCTCAGGGTTTGTCATCAGGGGGCGCCGAAAGTGTAGTTTTGCCGAGATGGGCATTCAGAGGTCTCCTACTCTGAATGCTTTCCGGAGCTGCCAGTGGTGGGATTTCCTTCTGGGTGGCAGCCTGGGTCCCTTGCTACTGCTCGGGTGTGCCGAATCCTTCGTGCTTTGGACCCAGGCCCTGGAGACAGACCGCTCAGAAGCCAAGCTAG
>NW_027410412.1:491-1094 GCF_003265705.2 Callorhinus ursinus | reverse complement strand
TGGATAGAAACACCACACATGACATATTATTACACACCTATAAGAACGGCTAAAATTCGGGGTGCCTTGGTGGCTCAGGTGGTTAAGTGACTGCCTTCGGCTCAGGTCATGGTCCCCGGGTCCTGGGATCAAGCCCCATGTCGGGCTCCCTTGCTCAGCGGGGATTCTGCTTCTCCCTGTCCCTGTGCCCCTCCCCCTGCTTGTGCTCGCTTGTGTTCTCTCTCTCTCTCAAATAAATAAATAAAATCTTTTAAATTGTTTTTAATGATTAAATTAAAACAAAAAGACGGAGCACACCAAGGGTTGGCAAGGAGCTGGAGGAAGTGGAACTCTCAGATAGTGCTGACGGGGATGTAGAGTGTTGAAACTGCCTTGAAGACACGCTTTGGCAGGTTTTAAAAGTGCTCACCATACACGTACCATCTGATCCTGCGTGTAGGTACTTAGCCAGGAAACATGAAAGCATATGCCCACACAAAGACTTGTGTACAAATGCTCATAGCTGCTTTATTTCTAATGAACTTAAAATGTAAAGTCCATCACCTGGTTAGAGAAACAAATTGTGGGGCAGTCAAATAGTGGAGCGCTGGGTGGCAACAAGGA
>NW_027410412.1:0-481 GCF_003265705.2 Callorhinus ursinus | reverse complement strand
ACCTCGCAGTAGCTGACACTTCATCAACACCACCCCCAAGTGTGCGCTAGACAGAGCAACTCAATTTCAAAGAATAAAGGATGGAGAGGGAACTGTGAATGTACCTGGAAAACACTACCCTGCCCAAGGGACCAAGGTTTAGTTTCACCCCTGATGTCACGTGTACACCATGGACTCCCCCATAGGAGTGAGGAGAAGGGTACTTCATCTCCATGGAATTCTTTGAAAAACTTATAATCCCAATAACCATGAGAAAAACACAAGACAATTCAAATTGAGGGACATTCTACAAAATATCTAACCAGTATTCCTCAAAACTGTCAAGCCCATATAAAAGCAAAGCAACACTGAGCAACTACCACAGAGCACAAGAGACTAACGAGACCTGAAACATAGAAGTCATCAATGTTTTTTTGCCTGGATCAGTTATTATCGATTATGATTAATTAATAATGTTATCATATATTAATATTAATTAATA
>NW_027410411.1:0-1094 GCF_003265705.2 Callorhinus ursinus | reverse complement strand
GTTCACTTATAAAGTTATAGGAATTTTTTCAGCCAACCTCTGTGGGCAATGTTAAATATATGAAGAAAGACATGTCAATGGTGCCAAAATTTTTAAACTACGGCAGAGCAAACAGGAACTGTGTAAAAGGGGGCAGGTAAGAATGGGAAAGAAGCTGTGTGTTTAGACAGGAATGAGGGGAAGTCACCCACCATCAGTTGTCAGCCTGATGTCATGCAGATGAAAGTTCACGAAGGTGGCGATCTGTCACTTCAGTTTCAAAGAGTATGGACTGCAAATAGTTTGAAACTTCAAGGACAATGTTTGACATTTGAGAGGCTACAATTCACTTGAAATGATTTAGTAGGATCATACGTGACAAACTTATTTTTTGTACTCAATACTACTACATACACAGATATATACACACAGAGATATATAAATTTATGTGAGGGCACACTGCCTATGGAAAATTTTTATCCTGAAGAATAAAATAATAAAATAAAATTCCCTCTCTTGCCTCTATTCCAAGCTATTTCTCAGTAGCACTTTGGTATGTCAGGGGGAGGTTACTTTCTCTATGTAGTTAGATAATAGTAAAACAGAAAAAACTATAGCATCTCAGCGATAAATAACCCAATAGAAATAAATAATTTAAAGGTTGCAAATATAGATTACATAATATATTATAAATGTATGCACACTTGGGGCACCTGGGTGGCTCAGTCAGTTAAGCAGCTGCCTTCAGCTCAGGTCATGATCCCAGGGTCCTGGGATTGAGCCCCACATCGGACTCCCTGTTCAGTGGAGAGTCTGCTCCTCCCTCTCCCTCTACCTGCCTCTTTGCCTACTTGTGCTCTCTCTCTATCTCTCTCTCAAATAATAAATAAAATCTTTTTAAAAAAGTAAATAAATGTATGCACATATACATATATATTGACATACATTAGAAATCATGCTGTATCCACAATTTTGTATTTGTGGGTTTTTTTTCACTTATTATATTATATGCCTTCCTATGTCATTAAATATTTTTGAAAATATCTAGAGGGGAGGAGGGTAGGGGGATGGGTTAGCCTGGTGATGGGTATTAAAGAGGGCACATTCTGCATGGA
>NW_027410410.1:0-1094 GCF_003265705.2 Callorhinus ursinus | reverse complement strand
GTTGTGTGCTACATTTTTAATAGTCACAGATAGATACCTCACTCTAGAATCAAATAGCAAACCATGAAGAAATACCCTTTAGAAAAGTTGATAACATCCCACTTAAAATATATATTTTAGCAAATACATTTGTGTTTTACATCAGATTCCAGTGTCCCTGATACCAGTTTGGATATGCAACCAGTTTTGTTTCTTCATTTATAGACTTCCATCATTCCAATATAAAAATAATTAAAATTTAAAAGCACTGACTTTTGTTTCTATGCTAAGTGAAATGAGTCAAGGAAGGACAAGTACCATAGATTTTATTCATATGCGGAATTTAAGAAACAAAACAAATGAACAAAGGAAAAAACAGAGAGAGAGAAACCAAGAAACAGCAGACACTTAACTATAGAGAACAAACTGCTGATTACCAAAGGGAGGTGGATCGGGGGCTGGGTGAACTAGGTGACGGGGATTAAAGAGTACACGTCTCATGATGAGCACTGAGTAATGTACAGAACTGTTGAATCACTCTATTGTATACCTGAAACTAATGTAACACTGTATGTTAACTATATTGGAATTAATTAAAATAAAAAACTTAATAAAATGTGTTATACATGTGTATATATGCTCACAAAAAATCATTACATATTATATCGCTTTGAATCGGACTCTGTTGTGTTCTATTCAGTTGATTTGTGTATTAAATATTGAATCATTACCACACTTAAAAAAATAAATAAAAGCACTGACTTTTGGTTCGCAAAATCTCTTGATATCATCTGGAGCTACTGAACTCAAATGAGAAGGAAGTGAACAAAAACTCAGAAAGGATCTCAGAATACCAATACTTGTTAGGCCTAGTTTTGCCCTTCTCCTTGATTTAGTTCTAGTAGGGGATTTCAATTAAAAAAATTTTTTTTCTAGAACTATTTTGTACCAACTTGCCGCTGGAATACTTTTCCAGAAAAGTATTGAACATGTGTTCAAGAATGAAGACTAGGCTATCATGGGTCATCTTGAGACATCAAAAAACAAAATCAAAGAGTCTACATTTGATTGTCTTGTCACTTAAGAATTCCTGTTCAAGTATTCCCTTTTTTTTT
>NW_027410409.1:0-1094 GCF_003265705.2 Callorhinus ursinus | reverse complement strand
GCTGATCCACAAGATTCATAAGGGCAACATTGGTGCAAAATTATAGTGGACTTTGAATACTGAAAAGAAAGCAGCCAAGAGAACAGAAAATAAACAGAAGATAGTGAGACAGGATCAGAGAGAAAGTCCTGGATGCCTGCGGGAGACGGAAACAAAGGAGTCAACAATAAAACCTATCCTCATAGAACTAATAGATATTATTTTATTTATTTTATTGTTTTTTAAAGATATTTTTTAAGATTTTATTGATTTATTTGACAGAGAGAGAATGAGAGAGAGAGAGCATGAGAGGGAGGAGGGTCAGAGGGAGAAGCAGACTCCCTACTCAGCTGGGAGCCCAATGCGGGACACAAACCCGGGACTCCAGGATCATGACCTGAGCTGAAGGCAGTTGCTTAACCAACTGAGCCACCCAGGCACCCCAGAACTAATAGATTTTAAAGAAAAAGAAGAAATCTCTGAAGCTACAGACTTGCCCCCCGGCAACCACCAAAAAAACCCAATTTATATCCAATGGAAAGAAAATCAGTTTACATTCTATAACCCAATCAAACATAGAAAACAAGGCAATATATATATTTTTCTTTTAAAATTTTGTATTTAAATTCCATTTAATTACCATATACTGTATTATTAGTTTCAGAGGTAGAATTCAGTGATTCAGGGCACCTGGGTGGCTCAGTCAGTCTGCCTTGGGCTCAGGTCATCCTGGGATCAAGGCTCATATCCGGCTCCCTGCTCCGCAAAGAGTCTGCTTCTCCCTCTCCCTCTACCCCCTCACCTGCTTGGGTTCTCACTCTGTCATGCTCTCTTTCTCAAATAAAGAAATAATTTACAAAAGAATTCCGTGATTTGTCAGTTGCACATAACACCCAGGGTTCATGACATCGAATGCCCTCCTTAATGCCCATCACCCAGTTTACGCCATCCCCTACACACCTCCCCTCATGCAACCCTGTTTGTATTCTATAGTTGAGTCTCTTATGCTTTGTCTCCCTCTCTTGTTTTCCTCTTTTATTTTTCCTTGTCTTTCCCTATATTCCTCTGTTTTTTTTCTTAAATTCCATCTATGAGTGAAATCATATGGTATTTTG
>NW_027410408.1:0-1095 GCF_003265705.2 Callorhinus ursinus | reverse complement strand
CTCAGGGACCCATGTGGAAGAGGATCCAGTATCACTGCCCGGTCATTGTGAGGAGGCCTTAGGCCGGAACGGAACCCCAGGACGAGAGAGGGAAACGGGGACAAGGGAGGCTTCTGAGGGTTCTCACATCGCCTATGGAACCCACAGATCTGCTCCTGTGAGAGACACAGACACAGAGACAGAGAAGGGGACAGAGAATGAACAGAGAACAGAGGGAACCAGTAGAAGTCACAGACTCCATCAGCTTAGAAATGGCATCCCGGCCTTTTGTGCCATTCTTTTCCTGGGAGCGCCGTCACATTGGCCATCCACCCTGGAGGGGAGGGGATTCCACAGGGATGTGTGACCAGGACTCAGGGCTGCCAGGAGCCACGGGGGGGAACTGCCCAGCACATGGGCACAGACGGGGACCATGGACCTGAGCCTAACCGTAATGGGAGCCCCTGGAAGTCTTGTTGGGAGAGGACAAGTTCAGAATCAGTTCATGACTACCTTCCCACGGGGGCTGGGATACAGGCAGGAGGGGGGTGGGTTTGCCTGGTCCCCAGAGCAGATTCAAGCCCCTCTGAGCTGTGTTCCATGCCAAGCGCAGCCCCTGGCTCATTCTTGCAATGCCAGGTTTGCACCAGCCTCCTGTGATAGCAGGCACGGAACATGTGTAGAGGTCCCTACCACTACTATTAACCTGTACCCTAAAACTAACCCGTACCCTTACCCTAACACCTACCCAAACCCTAACCCCTAACCCTGCCCCTAAACCGAACCCTAAACCTAAAGCGTCCCATAACCTTAACCCGTACCATAAAGGGTACCCTAAACCTAAACCCTAACCTGTACCGTAAACTGTGCCCTAACACGTACCCTATCTCTAACCCCTACCCTAACGCGTACCCTAACACTATCCCGGACCCTAACCCTCTCCCGTACCCTAACCCATGCCCAAACCCGTACCCAACTCTAACCCTAACCCTGGGTCAACTAGAGAAAAGAGGAAATCGCCGGAATTTCGGGGTTCATGAGAAAATTGACCGCCAGTCCTGACCGGAAGATGACACTGTGCCAAATGGAACTGCTGCTTTCTCCGAACCCTGACAT
>NW_027410407.1:0-1095 GCF_003265705.2 Callorhinus ursinus | reverse complement strand
CACAGATTTTTGTGCCAGGGTTTTGTAAGGACCTAAACAGTTGCCTTACTGCCTTCTGTTAAATCTCAGCTATTTTCTATAAATCACAGGATGTTCTACCTGTGATGCTGGGCTAATAGTAGGTACCATATGAATACTTAAGGATTCCATATAATAAGGACTCTTTATGTTATAATATTAAACTTGTTAGACTTTTGAAAGCAGTTAGTAAATGCTTGCTGTCTAGTGTTTTAGTTTGGCTCTATGATTACACTAAAATACTTCCTAGCATCTATAATCTCTCAAAAATTTGAAGACCTGCAGATTCAACACAGTACCTTAGCTATTTTTAAAGTTGTTTTGGCATCAGGTTTTAATGATTATGGACATAGAAGGTGGGGGGAGAATTAATGAATATAAATGCATCATTTTAGGGGAAATTAGGGGATGACGAGCAGGAAAATTAGAGATTTATTAGATGATTTAGATGATTTTTAAGTATTTATTTATTTTGGGAGCGAGTGAGCAGGTGTGGGGGGCAGAGACAGAGGAGGAGAGAGAGCCCCAAGCAGACTCCCCTGACCCCTTCAGTCAGCCCGGAGCCTGACGCAGGGCCTGATCCATGATCCCGAGACATGACCCCAGTGGAAATCAAGACCTGGATACTCAACTGACTGAGCCACCTGGGCACCCTTATCAGATGATTTTTAAAGTAATGGCAGGGAGAGGTGATGAATACCCTGGACTTTAAGTACAGTGTAGGGAGAAGAATTGAAATTTATAAGAAGCTATTAAAACGTTCATCAGTAGTGGATGGTTAATTGGGGGTGTGTACAACAGTATAAAAATTGTATTTTGGGCAGCCCATAATTAAGAATGGAGATTGGAGTAAGAGAATGGCTCAAATAAACCATTGACATGGAAGCAGGTGGACACTCATAATTACAGAGACTTAGAGAGAGAGCCTTTGAGGACAACCCCAGTTAGGTATTGAGGAGAAGGAGGGGCCAGGGGGTGCTGTGCAATATTCTTGTAATTGGATCCGACTTTCTTTAGCTGGTAAATTTATGTGGGAGGACAGAGAGAAGGCGAGCAGCCATGAGGGAGAGGTAGAGG
>NW_027410406.1:0-1095 GCF_003265705.2 Callorhinus ursinus | reverse complement strand
GTAGCCCAGCAGCTGTGTGTCCTACAGGTCCTCTGGGGACAGCACCTTAATGGGCTTATGGTCCAGCAGGTACCTGTTCAGGTGGCTCTCGTCATGCCACAAAGCCTTGATCCCATTGGCCAGGTTGATCCCCATTTTCTGGTGAGAGGCCAAGTTCAGTTGGGGAACCTCTAACACCGACCTCCCAGAAAAGGCCCCCTTGTACTCAAAGTCACCCTTTCCCCTGGGGAATGTGCGCCTGGGAATGTGGCCGATGCTCATAGCTGAAGTCCTTGTGGGCCGCCTGGTAGAAACCGGGGTGCAGGGTGCCAAAGAGGGGGGACAGGATCTCCATACTCATGTGATCACGGAACTTCATGTCCACATCTGTGCACACCGGGTAGTCCACCTCACGGAGGAATTGTGGAGTTAATCTTAGAAAATATATTGTCAGCCCAAAGGAATGATTGTGGAAGCAGCTGAAACATCAGCAGCGTTCCTGTTCTCAGGATACTGAACAGAATGGCCCGGTAGGAGCAGGATCCCATGATCCCCAGGGGCAGGGCCTAGGTTAGGAGTCAGGAAAGATTGTAACCCTCCGTGCCCCCCTTCGTGCACCTGGAGTTTGCTAGCACAAACATCCCACTCTTCCCCGATCCCATGACGGCCTCCCTGCGTGCCTGCGTGTAGAGGAGGGTGCAGGTCTGCTTTACAGCTTCAGGATACTTGCCATTACTTTGTCCTCCTTTCCCGCACTTTGAGGCATCTGTCCTTGCTTTTCTGATAAAAAATGAAATAAAAGCGATGTGCAGAACCCAGCTGCTGCTGCCCTACTTGCAGAGGCAGCCCTGCATGGCCGCTCAGATTGGTGTTTGTGAACTTTATTTCAGCGCGCGATTCCAGGAAGAGCTGCTTACAGAAGTGGCGGATCATCACATGCTCTGCATGGACGCGTCCTCCCAGCGCGGGGTGCTGGGAACCTCGAGGACCACCATCCTCCGGCCTTCCCGAAGGGGCACATGGGGTCCGGCGGGCAACAGATTGGTGAAGACGTAGTAGGTGACCCTGCGTCCCACCATGAAGTGCTTCTCAACTGTCTGCAGGAACAGTGCCAGG
>NW_027410405.1:0-1095 GCF_003265705.2 Callorhinus ursinus | reverse complement strand
ACTTTTTGGGTTTAAAATTGCCTTGGAAATGTGGGAAACCATGGCATTTCCTAAAGCTCAAGCCTTGGAGGGTCTGAGAGCAGCTAACCTTGCCGGGAGCCAGAAACAGCTCTGTAGGCAGGGTTGGTGCAGGAGGAGAAGGGGCAGACCTCTGGGGGTGGTCTGCAGCCAGAAGGGTCAGCAAAAGGGGTCGGATGTCTGGGGGGGCCCTGCCCATGACCCCACCCATGCCTGCCCCACTGAGGAGGTGTTGGGGCTAGGAGGTGCCTCTAGAACCACCTGCACTCACAGAGAGTCACTGGTGTGAGGGTGGGTTGCATGGTACAGGTAGGTGCAGCATCCAGTGGGCTCGGGGCACAACCCTCCCTGACCAATCACCATGTGGGGGTGGATCTACCTCTCTGTGGGTGGACCTGGAGCTGCCCCAGGATGCAGAGTTGGGGCAGGTGAAAGGGCGCTCCAAAAGAGTTGACCTGAGTAGTTCCTGGCTGAGTGAGTCCGTGCTGTGGGCTGAGGTGGGGGTTCCGGGGATAGGGTGTGGGCTGGGTGGGAGGTGGGGGTCCTAGAAGGCCACAGGCAGTGAGCTAATGCTGCCAACTCAGATGAGTTTTCTTTTCCCCTTGAAATTCTCTTTTGCCCAAAGTCCATCAACTGGCCATATCCCCCAGACCTGTGAACTCCAGGGCACTTGCTCACCTGAGCTTTTGTGGGGTGGGTTGCAGACATTTCATGGTTTCCCATGTTCCCCAGGAAGAGTGCATGTAAGGACGACACACAGCCCTCAATTTCAGTGGGATGCCCCCTGTCCCCTGTCATAGACAGTGTAGGTAATGGACCTTAAGCAGCACCCTGAGTTCAGCAGGGCGTCCCTGTGCCCCAGAGCACAGGTGTGGTGGCAACAAGCCCCAGAGCCATCCCCCAACTTCAGTATTGTGCACTGCCTCTGCCTGGGGATGGTGGTAATGGTCTCTTAGGATGGTGCAGGAGGGTCCTCCAGGATGGCCCTGGAGGCTGGAGTAAACCAGACCACACTCAAGTGACATGAGAAACAGATGAGTTGAGGAGTAATTTGGAAGAGTAATTTCACTTTTCCAA
>NW_027410404.1:0-1095 GCF_003265705.2 Callorhinus ursinus | reverse complement strand
TCATATATATATTTGACCTTGTGTTTTTGCTTTCAATATTTGTATCTTGAAGTCAATGTCTACATTGATTTCTTAAAATAATAATAATAATAACATGGTCACCTAAGGGTCTGGATCTCCATGGCCACACAACATGGCTCTGGTCCAGATAAGGATGAAGACACTACTTCATCCCATGAAGCAAAGCCCTTTCCCTCAGTGATCCCGGCACACCTCATTGGTGATGAGTTCCTTTGCTACATGGAGTTGTCCGAGTACAAAGGATGCAGGCACCCTCCAGGATTCCTTCCGTTTTCTTCATAAATTCCCCAGCTCAAGTTTCAAGTGACTCATCGTGTCAAGCTTCCAGAGCCCAGGATGGGCCACCAGATACACAGCCCCCTCAGGGAAGGCTAACAGGGGGCTCGATTTCCTTTGGGAGCACGATGCACCACTCCCCGAGGTCCTAAAGAACCTACACTCCTCCATGTGTCCCTCTCACAAAGGGCACGGCACCCTGTTACAGCTCTGAGGCTGTCTTTTACTTTAAAACATAATTTCTAATATCGGAATGTGGATCATGGAAGAGGAAAACATGAACACTCACTAAGGGTTCTCATAATATTTCGGAAGATTATTTTCCCACTGTTTAAATAAATTGGGACATAAAAACACACAGATAGCACCTTCCACTAGCAGGTATGATTCTCTCTGGTGATTGAAAGTAGAGCAGGAAATAAAAGAGTAACAGATGTTCCGATGACCCGTCATTCCCATAATCAAAGTTTTGAAACTTCACACACACAAAGAAAGAAGCTCAAACAAACGTCTTGGCCTGGCAACTCTGAGATGTCTGAACTGGCGTGACAGGGACAGACGACGACGTCGTGTATGTTGGGTCAGGCTGGTGGCACAGAAGAAGGTGCTCGGCCAGCTCTCCACCTGGACCTCACCCGTCCTCAGCCAGGAACCTCCTCACGGCCCTTACCTGTCACAACTCTCACCCGGGAGAGCCACAGCCACCCCTGGAGCTCACCCTGCCCACACCCCCCTGCTCAATGCACTCAGTTCTCTTCTGAGACCCCTGTCAGCTTTACCCAGACCTGGAACTCCCCC
>NW_027410403.1:0-1095 GCF_003265705.2 Callorhinus ursinus | reverse complement strand
TGTGTTGGATAGACCTGGCATGCTACAAACGCCCCCCAGACGCCAACAGCAAAAATATACAAATTGTCTTGCTTCTCCATGTTCGTCATCCTCAGTGATGTGGGGGCCAATGTGGAGCACTGAAATAGGGGATATATGTTCCTCCAAGTCCCACACTGACACTATCTAGGGAGCCATAGCAACAGGAGGGCCATATGTTCAGGAAGAGACAACAGGCCTTGGAGCTGACTCATCTGAACACACAGAAGGCCTCCCTAGATGCTTTCTCAGGCTTTTGGCAATTCAGGACAGTTTGTTTGAACTTGCCACCCACAGAATGAAGCCACCTCGTCCCTTTTCCTGATTGCAGGAAATCATGGAGTATGCTCGCAGGTTCTCAGGCCACATCTCCTGACATCTTGACCCAAATCTCACCAGATTTCAGGCCAAATCTCTCCAGGAATATAGCGAAATATCATAAAGTCTCAGGACAATGAGCTCAGGAGATGGACATCTGAATATACAGGCATGCTCCCTGGGGGCTTGTCCAGGCCTTCAACACTGTAAGGCTGTCTCCGTGTCTCTGGGGGATAACCTACCCCTTTCCTTAGCCAGACTTCGTGTAAGAGATGTGGAAGGACACCTTACTATACTTAAAAAGGTCTATCCAACAAGAAAATCTAACAATTGTAAATATCTATGCCCCAACATGGGAGCGGCCAATTTACATAAACCAACTAATACCCAAAATAAAGAATCATATCGCTAATACCTTAATTGTGTGAGACTTTAACACTCCACTCACAGCAATGGACAGATCATCTAAGCAGGAGATCCACGAAGAAACAAGAGCTTTGAAGGACAAGTTGGATGGGTTGGACTTTGTAGATAGACACAGAACATAGACACACAGAGCATTCCATCCTAAAACAACAGTATATACTCATTCTTCCAAAGAGCACACGGAACTGTCTCCAGAATAGACCGCATACTGGGTCACGAATCAGGTCTCAACCGACACCAAAAGATTGAGATTATTACTTGCATAATTACAGACCACAGTGATTTGAAACTGGAACTCAACCAAAAGGAAAAATTTGGAAGGAACGCAAACAC
>NW_027410402.1:0-1095 GCF_003265705.2 Callorhinus ursinus | reverse complement strand
AGTTGACCATAGAGTTGAGGGTCCATTTCTGGGCTCTCAATTCTGATCCATTGATCTATGTGTCTGTTTTTGTGCCAGTACCATACTGTCTTGATGATGACAGCTTTGTAATAGAGCTTGAAGTCCGGAATTGTGATGCCGCCAGCTTTGCTTTTCTTTATCAACATTCCTCTGGCTATTCGGGGTCTCTTCTGGTTCCATACAAATTTTAGGATTATTTGTTCCATTTCTTTGAAAAAAGTGGATGGTATTTTGATGGGGATTGCAGTGAATGTGTAGATTGCTCTAGGTAGCATTGACATCTTCACAATGTTGGTTCTCCCAATCCATGAGCATGGAACGTTTTTCCATTTCTTTGTGTCTTCAATTTCTTTCCTGAGTATTTTATAGTTTTCTGAGTACAGATCCTTTGCCTCTTTGGTTAAATTTATTCCTAGGTATCTTATGGTTTTGGGTGCAATTGTAAATGGGATCGACTCCTTGATTTGTCGCTCTTCTGTCTTGCTGTTGGTGTATAGGAATGCCACTGATTTCTGTGCATTGATTTTATAGCCTGCTACTTTACTGAATTCCTGTATGAGTTCTAGCAGTTTTGGGGTGGAGTCTTTTGGGTTTTCCACATAAAGTATCATATCATCTGCAAAGAGTGAGAGTTTGACTTCTGCTTTGCCGATTTGGATGCCTTTGATTTCTTTTTGTTGTCTGATTGCTGTGGCTAGGACTTCTAATACTATGTTGAATAGCAGTGGTGAGAGTGGACATCCCTGCCGCGTTCCTGACCTTAGGGGAAAAACTCTCAGCTTTTCCCCATTGAGAATGATATTCGCTGTAGGTTTTTCATAAATGGCTTTTATGATATTGAGGTATGTACCCTCTATCCCTATACTCTGAAGAGTTTTGATCAAGAAAGGATGCTGTACTTTGTCAAATGCTTTTTCTGCATCTATTGAGAAGATCATATGATTCTTGTTCTTTCTTTTGTTAATATATTGTATCACGTTGATTGATTTGCGGATGTTGAACTAGCCTGCAGCCTTGCGGATGTTGACCCACTTGGTCATGGTGAATAATCCTTTTAATGTACTGTTGGATCCT
>NW_027410401.1:0-1095 GCF_003265705.2 Callorhinus ursinus | reverse complement strand
GACAGAGGGATCACGATGTGTTCATGGACCTGCAGACCAACAATGGACCTCTGTGCTAGGCGAAGCAGGCACCTTGACAGCAATATCACTATTTGCCCTTGTACCTGGAGACCAAAACTGTTGCTCTGTGCTAGGCCAATCACACACCTGGACAGAGGGATCAACATGTGCTCTTGAAACATAAGACCACCAACTCAGCTCTGTGCTAGGCCAAGCAGGCACCTGGACAGCGGGCTCACCATGTGCCCTAGGATATGGATCCTTCCCCTCAGAGCACAGGGCACTCAAACACTGGGATTGCCAATTTATCTCAGGATGTGAGACCTCCAAAGCTGCTCAGTACTACACCTATGTCTCCATTGGTACTTTGGCCCCATGGGAGCTTTCAAACCAAGAGCCCTCCAGTCATGTTTCCTACTGCACTAAAAAGACACTGGGACAACAGCCTGATACAAAACCCTCTGATTGGGTGCCTTCCAACTCTGCCGGCAAGTGAGCATTCAAGTCACTTCTCACCTGGGATTTGCTCCAGGGATGTGGGTTTTAAGCTCAGGTGATGTGCAGATCTCAGTGAGCTGGTGCCCACAGGTGACTACCCCTGTGCTGGAATGGGAAGGGCCTAGATCTGTGGTTCCGGGGCTGAGCTCAGTCAAGGCAGTGTGCTCATAACACCCGGGCATAAATGGATGGAATCAGGGGGAAGCTCCTTTGGGGATGAGAAGTGAACTTCAGGGGCTTGGGAAGTGGGCGGCTTACATCCTTAAGATAGATGGTGCATCAGGTGATTTGAGGGTGCTGTTTTCAGGAGCCAGTGTGGAGGCTGGTAGAGTGCAGTTCACTTAGATGTAAGGGGGAAATGGGTCGCTTATGTGATCCCAACACTTAGAATCTCCTGTGCTTAGCTGCTCGGACCCCTCTCACAATACCTTGGCCTCCACAAACACGAGGCTCCTGGGAGGGCTGGCACCCAGAGCTGCTCCCCCCTTGAATCCCTATTCCTTCATTTGTAAAATGGGGGTAACTTTTTTGGGAGGTGTTTGTGTGAGCAGGAGGCAGGAGATGGCAGGTTTGAGGAGGGGATCTACAAGGGCAGGT
>NW_027410400.1:0-1096 GCF_003265705.2 Callorhinus ursinus | reverse complement strand
GGGGGGAGATGAACCATGAGAGACTATGGACTCAGAGAAACAAACTGAGGGTTTTAGAGGGGAGGGGGGTGGGGGGATGGGTTAGCCCGGTGATGGGTATTAAGGAGGGCGCATATTGTATGGAGCACTGGGTGTTATACACAAACAATGAATCATGGAACACTACATCAAAAACTAATGATGTAATGTATGATGACTAACATAACATAGTAAAATAAAATTAAAAAAAAAAAAAGAACTTGATGGGACACCTGGGTGGCTCAGTCGGTTAAGTGGCTGCCTTCGGCCTGGGTCATGATCCCAGGGTCTTGGGATTGAGTCCTACATCAGGCTCCTCGCTCAGCGGGGAGTCTGCTTCTCCCTCTCTCTCCCTCTGCTTGTGCTCTCTCTGTCAAATAAATAAAATCTTTAAAAAAAAAAAAGAACTTGGATCATTTCAATACATGGTGCTGAGAATAATAGAATAGAACATCCCTTTGCAAAAAAAGAAAACATTAACCTTGACCCTGTACCTGACACCTTATATAAACATTAACTCAAACTGGCTCATAGTCACAAAAGGAAATGCTAAAACTGGAATTTTCTAGAAGAAAGAGAAAATCTTTGTGACCATGGGTTGGGCAGACTTCTTAGATGTGACACAAAAGCATGAAGTATAAAATTAAGAAGTGACAAACCGGACTTCATCAAAACTAAATACTTTTACTCTTGGGAAGATATTGTTAGGAAAATAAAAGGGCAAGTCACAAACTGGAAGAAAATATTTTTAAAACACCTGTCTCTGTCGTCCTCTTAAGAAACTTGCCCACAGGGGGCGGAGCAAGATGGCGGAGGAGT
Source organism: Callorhinus ursinus (assembly GCF_003265705.2). NCBI lineage: Eukaryota > Metazoa > Chordata > Mammalia > Carnivora > Otariidae > Callorhinus > Callorhinus ursinus. Next base: position 259 of record NW_027410400.1, on the reverse strand, counting down.
AGGAGACCTAGATTTCGTCTGGTCTCAGGAATTCAGCTGAATAGGGATCAAACCATTCTGAACACCTACGAACTCAACAGGAGATCGAACAGGAGAGTAGCAACAACTCTCTGAACAGAGAAGCGACCACTTACTGGAAGCTAGGACGTGCGGAGAAGTGAATCCGAGGCAATATTCGGGAGGATAGACGGCGGGGGAGGGGCCTCCGTCGGCCGCTTCTGGCAAGTGCTAGAGCCGCGGAGCACAAAATCGGACCTTT
>NW_027410399.1:0-1096 GCF_003265705.2 Callorhinus ursinus | reverse complement strand
TTTGTATCTCTGGTACCCGACCACGTGTGGAGTCTCCAAACCCAGCAGATCCCTGCGGCGCGTTCCTGTGCCGCTCCTCCCCGGGAAGGAAGGGGAGTCTCCCCGGATTTGCCGCTTGTTGGGTCCCTGCTGCAGGAGCAGTGGCCCGACTGGGCCGCGGATCACAGTTTATGGCAACCCCGAGCTGAGAGCCCGCGCCTCGGCTCCGTCTTTGCAGCCGGCTTCCCCGCTCTGATACCTGGGAGCTCTGCCGCACTCAGGCTCCCCCGGTCTTTCTGTGACCCCAAGGGTCCTGAGACCACACTGTCCCGGGAGTATTCCACCCCCGCTTAGCCACTGTAGCGCCGTCCCTCCGCGGAGCCGACTTCTAAATGTTCCAATGTTGTGCTCCGGGGCTCTAGCACTTGCCAGAAGCGGCCGGCGGAGGCCCCTCCCCCGCCATCTATCCTCCCGAATATCGCCTCGGTTTCAATTCTCCGCACGTCCCACCTTCCAGTAAGTGGTCGCTTCGCTGTTCAGAGAGTTGTTGCTACTCTCCTCTTCGATCTCCTGTTGAGTTTGTAGGTGTTCAGAATGGTTTGATCCCTATTCAGCTGAATTCCTGAGACCAGACAAAATCTAGGTCTCCTACTCCTCCGCCATCTTGCTCTGCCTCTTGCCGCTTATATTGTTTCTTAAATTCATATCTGAATGAAGTCATACAACATTTGTCTTTCTTTGACTGACTGATTTCACTTAGCATGATACCCTCTAGATCCATCCACGTTGTTGCAAATGGCAAGATTATATTCTTTTTTTTTATGGCTGAGCAATATTCCATTGTATATGTATACCACATCTTCTTTATCCATTCATCTGTCAATTATAGTGTCTTAGGCTTTCTAATAATTGTCTTCACATAAGTTCATCTTTTATTTATACCCTTATCAAAGTATAGTTGATTACAAAATATTGCACATATCTGATATATACATGTTGGTAAGTTTGTGCATATGCCTTCATCTGTGGTATCATTGCTATAATCAAGGTAACAAACATATCTGTCACCACCCAAAGTTTCCTTGTATTGTTCTGAGTGGTTTTGTGTGTGTGTGTG
>NW_027410398.1:0-1096 GCF_003265705.2 Callorhinus ursinus | reverse complement strand
TGTTTTTTAATCCAATCTGATAGCCTGTGTCTTTTGATTGGGGCATTGAGCCCATTTACATTCAGGGTCACTATTGAAAGGTATGAATTTAGTGCCATTGTATTACCTGTAAGGTGACTGTTAACTGTCTGTTGTCTGTGTTCGTTTCTGCTCTTTGCTGCTTTTAGGTTCTCTCTTTGCTTAGAGGACCCCTCTCAATATTTCTTGGAGGGCTGGTTTCGTGTTTGCAAATTCCTTTAGTTTTTGTTTGTTCTGGAAGCTTTTTATCTCTCCTTCTATTTTCAGTGATAGCCTAGCTGGATATAGTATTCTTGGCTGCATATTTTTCTCGTTTAGTGCTCTGAAGATATCTTGCCAGTCCTTTCTGGCCTGCCACGTCTCTGTGGATAGGTCTGTTGCCAATCTAATGTTTCTACCATTGTAGGTTACATATCTCTTCTCCCGAGCTGCTTTCAGGATTTTCTCTTTGTCTCTGAGACTCGTAAGTTTTACTATTAGATGTCGGGGTGTTGACCTATTTTTATTGATTTTGAGAGGGGTTCTCTGTGCCTCCTGGATTTTAATGCCTGTTTCCTTCCTCACATTGGGGAAGTTTTCTGCTATAATTTGCTCCAATATACCTTCTGCCCCCCTCTCTCTCTCTTCTTCTTCTTCTGGGATCCCAATTATTCTAATGTTGTTTCGTCTTATCGTATCACTTATCTCTCGAATTCTGCCCTCGTGATCCTGTAGTTGTTTCTCTCTCTTTTTCTCAGCCTCTTTATTTTCCATCATTTGGTCTTCTATATCGCTGATTCTCTCTTCTGCCTCATTTATCCTAGCAGTTAGTGCCCCCATTTTTGATTGCACCTCATCAATAGCCTTTTTGATTTCGATTTGGTTAGATTTTAGTTCTTTTATTTCTCCAGAAAGGGTTTCTCTAATAACTTCCACGCTTTTTTCAAGCCCAGCTAGTATCTTTAAAGTCATGATTCTGAACTCTAGGTCCGACATCATACTAATGTCTGTATTGAGTAGGTCCCTGGCTGATGGTAGTACCTCTTGTTCTTTTTGCTGAGGTGATTTCTTTCGTCTTGTCATTTTGTCCAGAGGAGAA
>NW_027410397.1:0-1096 GCF_003265705.2 Callorhinus ursinus | reverse complement strand
TCTGTTCTATTTGCTTGTAGGGTGGTGGTTCAGTGAATGGGAGCCCCTTGTTGTCAACATCCGGTGCTAGCACCCCTGGCTGTGGTGGGCGGAGGCAGCTCCCCCAGACTTCGCTGACCCCCCGTCCCAATGTCACCTACAAGATGGCCAACTCTTCGCCTGTCCACTTTACTGGGGCACAGACCAGCCTCCCACCTTTTCCCCAGGCCAGCTTAGCCATGGCCTTTCCGAACACAACGCTCTGCTCCAGAGAGACCCCCTCAGCCAGCCCCTGGCCGCCGGGTCTAGGATCGGCTCTGACCCTTACTTGGGGCAGCGTCTGGACAGTGAGGACACTGCCTGCACCCAGCCCGAGGACACGCTTACCTTCGAGGAGGCTGTGGCCAACAACTCAGGCCGCTCCTCCCGGACTTCCTATGTGTCCTCTCTGACCTCCCAGTCGCACCCCCTCCGCCGCATGCCCAACGGCTACCACTGCACTCTGGGGCTCAGCTCGGGTGGCCGGGTTCAGCATAGCTACCACCACCCCGACCAAGACCACTGGTGATAGCCGCACCTCTGCTGCACACCTGATCAGGAGGCGCGTTCCACCCGATGAGTTTTATCATCCATGCTGGGCTCCCAGGGATGCGCAGGGGCACTGAGGCAGGGGCAGCAGACCCTGGGAGGAAGGGCCCCACTTTTCGGGCAAGATGGGGGAGGCCCTGCGGCTCCCCCCGCCCCCCCGCCCCCACCTCCTCTTTCGCACTGGACCAATTCCTAAAGCCCTTTCAGAGAGGGACGTGGCTCTCTCTGTCCCCTTGTATGCTGCCTGCCTGGGTCTTGTACCACAGACCCTACATGGGAAGTCGCTGCATGTGCTGAGTGGGACCCTGTCATTCTGAATCCTGTGTGATGGCTCCCAGCGTCTGTCACTGGGCCACTTTTAGGAGGTCCGGATCTGGTAAAGACCATCCTTTATCCACGTGTGTGGTACGGAGCCCGCCATGTTTACACGCCTGGCCAGATAAGACAGAGTTGATGGTCAACCGCAGTAGCCTCGGGAGCCTGGCCTGTGGCTCTGTGCATTCTTGTTGGTGCCCACAATCACAAACAC
>NW_027410396.1:0-1096 GCF_003265705.2 Callorhinus ursinus | reverse complement strand
CTGCTTGGCCAATTTCATTTAGCATGCTCTCCCACAGCGCAATCGACGTTGATGCAAATGTTGGGTATTCATTTTTCTGATGGCTGAGGATTATTCCCTTTGAGAGAAGAACACATCATCTTTCCCATTCATCTGTTGAAGGGAATCTCGTCTCTTTCCACGGTTTGTCTGTTGTGGATATTGCTGCTAGGAACATTGGCGTGCATGTGGCCCTTCTTTTCACTACACCCGTGTCGTTGGGCTAATACGCCGTAGAGCAATTTCCTGGGTCATAATAAGGTAGCTCTGTTTTTAATTTTCTGAGGAAGCTCCACACAGTTTCCCAAAGCGGCTCTACCAAAGTGCATTTCCAATGCAGGGTTCGATCCCAGGACCTGTGATCATGAGCTGGGCCAAACGCAGACACTTAAGGGACGGAGTCACGGAGGCGCCCCCCTTGCCCTTTGTTCTACCAAGATCTTGGGTTGCCATCAGAGGCCATTGTGCTGTCCCACACGTTGCCAGCACCCAGGGATGGGTGGCCAGTTCCAAACGTGCTCCCGTGCTAAGCAAGCGCTGACGACCTAAGGGAATTATTGCGCTCCTGTTCCTGAGCACTTGGATCTTGGCCAGCTTAGTGCCGTGACGGCCAGCGGCTTCCCACCATCCCCTGGATGATTGAGATGTCTTCATTTTGAAGAACAGACCATCACCAAAAGGACAGCATTTTCCTGGATTTGGTTAGGGCAGAAAAAAACTTTTTCAAGGAATACGGACCCGAGAAACAGTTCCCAATCCTTGCTCGTCAGGTGGCAGAACCAACAGGCTAGCCCTGAATCAGTGCTACATCTACCCACTGATGGAAAAGGGCCAATAACAGTCAGCACGCAAAGCATCCGTTCCCTTTATGGAGGAGGAAGACAGGCCTCTAAGTAAAGCTTTCCTGCGGTGGCACATGGCAGTTTCCCTTAACCCAAGTCCACAGCTGATTCTTCTTCCCAAAACTGCCAACCCGTTAGGAGAGTGTGCTAGTCACTATGTGTCCCATTTGCGGTTGACATGGGACTCTGGCACTACAAAGAGTGCCAGAGTCCCATGTCAACCGCAAATGGGACAC
>NW_027410395.1:0-1096 GCF_003265705.2 Callorhinus ursinus | reverse complement strand
CTATTTTCCTGAAACTGTTCCAAAAAATAGAAATGGAATGAAGACTTCCAAATTCATTTTGTGAGGCCACCATTACCTTGATCCCCAAACGAGACAAAGACCCCATCAAAAAAGAGAATTAGAGACCAAAATCCTTGATGAACATGGACGCAAAAATTCTCACCAAAATACTAGCCAATAGGATCCAACAGTACATTAAAAGGATTATTCACCATGACCAAGTGGGATTTAACCCTGGGCTGCAAGGCTGGTTCAACATCCACAAATCAGTGTGATACAATACATTAACAAAAGAAAGAACAAGAATCATATGATCCTCTCAATAGATGCAGAAAAAGCATTTGACAAAGTACAGCATCCCTTCTTGATCAAACTCTTCAGAGTATAGGGATAGAGGGTACATACCTCAATATCATAAAAGCCATCTATGAAAAACCTACAGAGCATATCATTCTCAATGCAGAAAAGCTGAGAGCTTTCCCCCTAAGGTTAGGAACATGGCAGGGATGTCCACTGTCACCACTGCTATTCAACATAGTATTAGAGGTCCTAGCCACAGCAATCAGACCACAAAAAGAAATCAAAGGCATCCAAATTGACAAAGAGGAAGTCAAACTCTCACTCTTTAAGATGATATGATACTTTATCTGGAAAACCCAAAAGACTGCACCCCAAAACTGCTAGAACTCATACAGGAGTTCAGTAAAGTGACAGGATATAAAATCAATGCACAGAAATCAGTGGCATTCCTATACACCAACAACAAGACAGAAGAGAGATAATTAAGGAGTCGATCCCATTTACAATTGCACCCAAAACAATAAGATACCTAGGAATAAATCTAACCAAATAGGGAAAGGATCTCTACTCAGCAAACTATAAAACACTCATGAAAGAAATTGAGGAAGACACAAAGAAATGGAAAAACGTTCCATGCACATGGACTGGAAGAAGAAACATTGTGAAGATGTCAATGCTACTTAGAACAATCTACACATTGAATAAAATCCCCATCAAAATACCATCCACTTTTCTCAAATAAATGGAACAAATAATCCTAAAATTTGTATGGAATCAGAAGAGACCCCGAATAGCC
>NW_027410394.1:0-1096 GCF_003265705.2 Callorhinus ursinus | reverse complement strand
AGTATTTTTCCTGTCGGAATATACGCAGTGTGGACTTTATTGATTACATGTCTTACTATTTGTTAGGACATTTCTCTGACATGTGTTTTGTAAATGACTTGCTGGATCTATAGCTTTCAACAGGTGTAACATTTGGGCAGAACTACTCAAAATGTTATATTCCTCCATCAGATAAGGGATTGTGTCTGATTTTCTTTTGTGATGTTATCAGTTGTGATAATTGATATCTGTTTCTTTTCCATGAAAAGTTTATTAACGTGATTTTAATATTTCAAAAATATGGATTCTAAATCACTCTTATTTAATAATATGTGTTTATATAAAACAAATTCAAAGAAATGCATTTATTGGAATCAGCTGTTGAAACAGGTCATAAATATTAATTCCCGTTCAGAGTTAATAATAATTATATCAGAGCTAAGTCTAAATATACCTTTAATGTACTGACTCTAATGAGTAAACTTTGCCCAAAATGCTATGATTATCATTTCCTGAGCTTTCTATTGAGTTCCATTGACCTGTGTGTCTGTTTCTACGTCAGCACCATACAGTTTTGATGAGCACAGCTTTGTAATCTAGCTTGAAATCCGGGCGTGTGGTGACTCCTGCTCTCTTCTTTCTCCAGATGGCTCTGGGTATTCGGTGTCTTCTGCGATTCCCTATGAATTTTAGGACTGTCTTCTATTTCTTGGAATAATGCCACTGGAATTCAGATAGGGATTTCATCACATCTGTAGATTGCTTTGGTTGCTATGGACATGTGAACATGATTCACTCTTAATGAGTTAATGAGCAGGACGTATGCTTCCGTTTATTTCTGTCGTCCTCTGTTTCTTTGACCCATACACGTCCCCTCAACATACATGTGTTTTTTCTTCCTTTTCCAACTGTGTTCAGTGTACCAGATCTTTCTCATTCTTGGTTACTTTTCTTCTAGGTTTTGTTTTTCTTGATGCAATTGTAAATGGCATTGCTTTCTTATTTTATCTTTGTGAAGGTTTGTCATCAGTACACAAAATGCAACAAGATGGGACACCTGTGTGGCTCAGTCAGTTAAGCATCTGTCTTTGGCTCAGGTCACCATCCCGGGGTGCTG
>NW_027410393.1:0-1096 GCF_003265705.2 Callorhinus ursinus | reverse complement strand
CTTATATAATTGGCTGCTCCCATGTTCGGGGCATAGATATTTACAATTGTTAGATCTTCTTGTTGGATAGACCCTTTAAGTAGGATATAGTGTCCTTCCTCATCTCTTATTACAGTCTTTGTTTTAAAATCTAGTTTGTCTGATATAAGGATTGCCACCCCAGCTTTCTTTTGGTGTCCATTAGCATGGTAAATTGTTTTCCACCCCCTCACTTTCAATCTGGGGGTGTCTTTGGGTCTAAAATGAGTCTCTTGCAGACAGCATATGGATGGGTCTTGTTTTTTAATCCAATCTGATAGCCTGTGTCTTTTGATTGGGGCATTGAGCCCATTTACATTCAGGGTAACTATTGAAAGGTATGAATTTAGTGCCATTGTATTACCTGTAAGGTGACTGTTAACTGTCTGTTGTCTGTGTTCGTTTCTGCTCTTTGCTGCTTTTAGGTTCTCTCTTTGCTTAGAGGACCCCTCTCAATATTTCTTGGAGGGCTGGTTTCGTGTTTGCAAATTCCTTTAGTTTTTGTTTGTTCTGGAAGCTTTTTATCTCTCCTTCTATTTTCAGTGATAGCCTAGCTGGATATAGTATTCTTGGCTGCATATTTTTCTCGTTTAGTGCTCTGAAGATATCTTGCCAGTCCTTTCTGGCCTGCCACGTCTCTGTGGATAGGTCTGTTGCCAATCTAATGTTTCTACCATTGTAGGTTACATATCTCTTCTCCCGAGCTGCTTTCAGGATTTTCTCTTTGTCTCTGAGACTCGTAAGTTTTACTATTAGATGTCGGGGTGTTGACCTATTTTTATTGATTTTGAGAGGGGTTCTCTGTGCCTCCTGGATTTTAATGCCTGTTTCCTTCCTCACATTAGGGAAGTTTTCTGCTATAATTTGCTCCAATATACCTTCTGCCCCCCTCTCTCTCTCTTCTTCTTCTTCTGGGATCCCAATTATTCTAATGTTGTTTCGTCTTATCGTATCACTTATCTCTCGAATTCTGCCCTCGTGATCCTGTAATTGTTTCTCTCTCTTTTTCTCAGCCTCTTTATTTTCCATCATTTGGTCTTCTATATCGCTGATTCTCTCTTCTGCCTCATTTATCCTT
>NW_027410392.1:553-1096 GCF_003265705.2 Callorhinus ursinus | reverse complement strand
CCATGGAATATTATGCAGCCATCAAAAGGAATGAGATCTTGCCATTTGCAACGACGTGGATGGAACTGGAGGGTGTTATGCTGAGTGAAATAAGTCAATCAGAGAAAGATATGTATCATAGGACCTCACTGATATGAGGAATTCTTAATCTCAGGAAACAAAGTGAAGGTTTCTGGAGTGGTGGGGCTGTGGGAGGGATGGGGTGGCTGGGTGATAGACATTGGGGAGCATATGTGCTATGGTGAGCGCTGTGAATTGTGCAAGACTGTTGAATCACAGATCTGTACCTCTGAAACAATGCAATATATGTTTTTTAAAAAAAGAAGAAGATAGCAGGAGGGGAAGAATGAAGGGGAGTAAATTGGGGGGGAGGGAGACGAACCATGAGAGACGATGGACTCTGAAAAACAAACTGAGGGTTCTAGAGGGGAGGGGGCTGAGGGGATGGGTTAGCCTGGTGATGGGTATTAAAGAGGGCATGTTCTGATGACCTCACTGATATGAGGAATTCTTAATCTCAGGAAACAAACTGAGTGTTACTGG
>NW_027410392.1:0-543 GCF_003265705.2 Callorhinus ursinus | reverse complement strand
CCATGGAATATTATGCAGCCATCAAAAGGAATGAGATCTTGCCATTTGCAACGACGTGGATGGAACTGGAGGGTGTTATGCTGAGTGAAATAAGTCAATCAGAGAAAGATATGTATCATAGGACCTCACTGATATGAGGAATTCTTAATCTCAGGAAACAAAGTGAAGGTTTCTGGAGTGGTGGGGCTGTGGGAGGGATGGGGTGGCTGGGTGATAGACATTGGGGAGCATATGTGCTATGGTGAGCGCTGTGAATTGTGCAAGACTGTTGAATCACAGATCTGTACCTCTGAAACAATGCAATATATGTTTTTTAAAAAAAGAAGAAGATAGCAGGAGGGGAAGAATGAAGGGGAGTAAATTGGGGGGGAGGGAGACGAACCATGAGAGACGATGGACTCTGAAAAACAAACTGAGGGTTCTAGAGGGGAGGGGGCTGAGGGGATGGGTTAGCCTGGTGATGGGTATTAAAGAGGGCATGTTCTGATGACCTCACTGATATGAGGAATTCTTAATCTCAGGAAACAAACTGAGTGTTACTGG
>NW_027410391.1:0-1096 GCF_003265705.2 Callorhinus ursinus | reverse complement strand
GGTCAACTTATCTTTGACAAAGCAGGAAAGAATGTCCAGTGGAAAAAAGACAGTCTCTTCAACAAATAGTGTTGGGAAACCTGGACAGCCACATGCAGAAGAATGAAACTGGACCATTTCGTTACACCACACACAAAAATAGACTCCAAATGGTTGAAAGACCTAAACATGAGACAGGAGTCCATCAAAATCCTAAAGGAGAACACAGGTAGCAACCTCTTCTACCTCAGCCGCAGCAACTTCTTCCTGGAATCATCACCAAAGGCACAGGAAGCCAGGGCAAAAATGAACTATTGGGATTTCATCAAGATAAAAAGCTTTTGCACAGCAAAAGAAACAGTCCACAAAACCAAAGGAAAACCGACAGAATGGGAGAAAATATTTGCAAATGACATATCAGATAAAGGGTTAGTATCTAAAAACTATAAGGAATTTATCAGATTCAACACCAAAGGACAAATAATCCAATCAAGAAAAGGGCAGAAGACACGAACAGACATTTTGCCAAAGAAGACATCCAAACGACCAACAGGCACATGAAGAAGGGGTCCACATCGCCCGGCATCAGGGAAGTCCAAATCAAAACTCCATGAGATACCACCTCACACCCGTCAGAATAGCTAAAATTAACAAGTCAGGGAACGACAGATGTTGGCGGGGATGTGGAGAAAGGGGAACCCTCCTACACTGTTGGTGGGAAGGCAAGCTGGTGCAATCCCTCTGGAAAACTGTCTGGAGGTTCCTCAAACAGTTGAAATTAGAGCTACCATTCGATCCAGCAATTGCACTACTGGGTATTAGCCCAAAGATACAAATTAGGGACCCGAAGGGGTACGTGTACCCCAATGTTTAGAGCAGCAATGTCCACAAGAGCCAAACTGTGGAAAGAGCCAAGATGTCCATCGACAGATGAATGGATAAAGAAGGTGTGGTATATATACACAATGGAATATTATGCAGCCTTCAAAAGAAAGGAGATCTTGCCATTTCCAAGGACACGGATGGAACTGGAGGGTGTTATGCTGAGCGAAATTAGTCAATCAGAGAAAGACATGTATCATATGACCTCACTGATATGAGGAATTCTTAACCTCAG
>NW_027410390.1:0-1096 GCF_003265705.2 Callorhinus ursinus | reverse complement strand
ATCCCAAGGCCCACGTGAGGTCGGGATAGGACAGAGGTATCTTTCCTTTAGTTACACTGGGGTCATGAATTTAGTAGACAACCTTCGTGGTTTGGAATCATGTTTTATTTTTTTCATGAAGCATTCTCGTTTCAGGAAGAGAGGATGCTTACAAATGTATTCGTGGAAGCCAATGGAAGTTGCCAACTACTTCACTCTCAGATATCACACTCTGAGGGAAAGCATATTTCAACTACCATCTTGTGTCATGAAGAGAGAAGCGCTTTCTTGTTCTTTTAATAAATTGTACTGTTACTCACCATACAGTATTTCATTCGTTTTGGATCTGGGTTCCTGGTTCCTTGTTTTCCTAGAACACCCAGTACTCCATGCGATACGTGCCGTCCTTATACCCACCACTGGGTTCACTCATCCATCCACCCCTCCCCTCTAAAACCCTCCATTTCTTGGAGTCCTTACCGTCTCATGGTTCATCTCCCGCTTCGATTTGACCCCTTCATTTTTTCCTTCCTTCTCCTCATGCCCTCCATGCTATTCCTTATATTCCACAAATCCGTGAAGCCCTATGATAATGGCTTTCTCTGCTTGGGCAATTTCATTGAGCATGGTTTCCCACAGCCCCATCGATGTTGATGCCAAAGTTGGGTATTCATCCTTTCTAATGGCTGAGGATTATTCCCTTGTAGAGATGGACCACATCATCTCTCTCCATTCATCTGTTGAAGGGAATGTCGGCTCTTTCCACGGGTTCGCTCGTGTGGACCTTGCTGCTATGAACAGTGGGGTGCGTGTGGCCCTTCTTTTCACTCCACCTCTGTCTTGGGGCAAATACCCAGTTGAGCAATTGCTGGGTCAAAAGCTAGCTCTGTTTCTAATATTCTGAGGAAGCTCCACACTGTTTCCCAAAGCGGCTATACCAACGTGCATTTCCAAATCAGGCTTCGATCCAAGGACCTGGTGATCATGAGCTGAGCTGAAGGCAGACGCTTAATTGACTGAGACACGAAGGCGTCCCCCTTGCCCTTTGTTATAACAAGACCTTGAGTCGGCATCAGAGGCCATCGTGCTGTCCCACACGCAGCCAGCACCCAGGGAG
>NW_027410389.1:0-1096 GCF_003265705.2 Callorhinus ursinus | reverse complement strand
CTCATTTATTGGAAAAGTATAAGGCGGTACAAGAATGCATACCAGGGCACTGAATCTGGTGGGGTGGGACCTCAACCCCCCAAACAAGGGGCAATTGAGTCAGAGCTCATTATGTATCTAGGGGAGAGATTTCCAGGAAAGAGAACAGTATGTGCAAAGGTCCTGAGGTGGGAGGGCCCAGGTGGGAGGATCTGAGGTGATTGAGGGAGTAAGCGAGAGGGGGCTGTAGAGGCAGGCTGGGGCCCGATCCTACGGGCCGACAGGGAGTTGGGGCCAGTGCAGGTCTTAGCAAGGTGTGACTTAATGCTGCTGGGTTTCTGGAGCTGGCTATGGCCACAATACCAGATTGGGTGGTTGGAAGGGGCCGGCGTGGAGAGTACCAGGGATCTCTGGGAGGGCGGACAGTGGCCTCACAGGCAATGGAGGGGGAAAAGTTGGCTGCACTGCACTCAGTTATGGTGGAACCACGGTGGAAGGCAGGCAAGGGGAGAGGCATCAATGAGACCCTGGCACAGCAAGGGCAGACCTCCACCGTTCCTGGGGAGGGGGTGTTAACCTACGGCGAGAAGTGGGAGCCTTACCTAGGGTGGGAAGGGTGAGGGAGCCCAGGAGAAGGCGTGCACACAGGAGGGCTGATGCCAAGATGGCAGAGCCAGGGAGACCCTCGTGCACCCAGCTGCAGAGCTGGGGCAGAAGTGACACACGCGTCTCCCAGCCTCCCCTCCATGAGCCTCATGGAGATCATGCAGGTAGGGGGCATTACCCCCGCCCCACTTTGCAGGGGGGCAACTGCAGTTCAGAGCCTTTCCCAGATGGCAGAGCTGGTACAGGGCAGAGTCAGGATTCAAACTCACATCTGTTTAGCTACTAAGCCCACAATCTGTCCTGTGTGCCAAGAGCCCCCTCCTGTACCCTGACCCTCACAGCGTTGATATAACAAGGTCCAAGTGTTAAGATGGAGAGTTCCAATTTCAGCAGGTGAGGAGAGTGGGTAGTTGGGAAGGCTAATTCTCATTTCCTGCAGTTCTGCAAATTGATCAGCCTGGGTACCTGCAAGGCTGGGCCAATTTAGGGCACCCAGAGTGGACACGGCCAC
>NW_027410388.1:633-1096 GCF_003265705.2 Callorhinus ursinus | reverse complement strand
CTTACTTCAATATGTAGAAATAAAATATGAAGGTTATAAAAAATAGTGTTTTAAAAGTTTGAGACGTTAGAGTTTTAAAAAATACTGTAAGATGTAATACATAGAGAAAATTTAGTCTATATATTTTATACATAAGGCTTTGTTTAGGTCTGCTTATATGATGTTTGATGCCAACTCATGAATTTTTTTTTAAAGATTTTACTTATTTGTTTGACAGAGAGACACAGTGAGAGAGGGAACACAAACAGGGCGAGTGGGAGAGGGAGAAGCAGGCTTTCCGCTGAGCAGGGAGCCCGATGCGGGGCTCAATCCCAGAAGCCTGCGATCATGACCTGAGCCGAAGGCAGATGCTTAACGACTGAGCCACCCAGGCGCCCCAACTGATGAGTTTTCTTACATAGTTAGTTTAAAGGAAGTTAAATAGCATCTATCATTGTTAAATAGAACCAAGTCAAAAATTTAA
>NW_027410388.1:0-533 GCF_003265705.2 Callorhinus ursinus | reverse complement strand
AGTCTATATATTTTATACATAAGGCTTTGTTTAGGTCTGCTTATATGATGTTTGATGCCAACTCATGAATTTTTTTTTTTAAGATTTTACTTATTTGTTTGCCAGAGAGACACAGTGTGAGAGGGAACACAAGCAGGGGGAGTGGGAGAGGGAGAAGCAGGCTTCCCGCTGAGCAGGGAGCCCAATGCGGGGCTCGATCCCAGAACCCTGCGATCATGACCTGAGCCGAAGGCAGATGCTTAACGACTGAGCCACCCAGGGGCCCCAACTCATGAGTTTTCTTACATAGTTAGTTTAAAGGAAGTTAAATAGCATCTATCATTGTTAAATAGAACCAAGTCAAAAATTTAATTGTATAACCAAATCCCTGTATGATTAAACGCATAGATAAGTTCCAGGAAAGCAAGAAGATCTCCAAAGACAAAACTGAAAAGGCACCAAAAACATGAATAGTGAGTAGGTGATGCCCTGGCTGCGTTGGTCAGGACAGCGAGGTGGTTATATGGTGACAGAGGATCCTAGGCGCATAGAGG
>NW_027410387.1:0-1097 GCF_003265705.2 Callorhinus ursinus | reverse complement strand
TTGTATTGATGTGTTTTTGTTTTTATCTTTTTTTTTCCTTTTTTTTCCTCTTTCTATTTTCTTTCTTTCCCTTTCTTTTCCCCGGGTTTCAGGACTTTTCTGATTTGTATACAGTATATTTGCTGGGGACGTTGTTAACCTGTTAGCATTTTGTTCTCTCATTCATCTATTCTCCTCTGGACAAAATGACAAGACGAAAAAAATCACCTCAGCAAAAAAAACAAGAGGTAGTACCATCAACCAGGGACCTACTCAATACAGACATTAGTATGATGTTGGACCTAGACTTCAGAAGCATGACTTTAAAGAGACTAGCTGGGCTTGAAAAAAGCGTGGAAGTTATTAGAGAAACCCTTTCTGGAGAAATAAAAGAACTAAAATCTAATCAAGTCGAATGCAAAAAGGCTATTAATGAGGTGCAGTCAAAAAGGGGGGCACTAACTGCTAAGATAAATGAAGCAGAAGAGAGAATCAGCGATGTAGAAGACCAAATGATGGAAAATAAAGAGGCTGAGAAAAAGAGAGATAAACTACAGGATCACGACGGCAAAATTCGAGAGATAAGCGATACGATAAGATGAAACAACATTAGAATAATTGGGATCCCAGAAGAAGAAGAAAGAGAGAGAGGGGCAGAAGGTATATTGGAGCAAATAATAGCAGAGAACTTCCCTAATGTGGGGAAGGAAACAGGCATTAAAATCCAGGAGACACAGAGAACCCCTCTCAAAATCAATAATAATAGATCAACACCACGACATCTAATAGTAAAACTTACGAGTCTCAGAGACAAAGAGAAAATCCTGAAAGCAGCTCGGGAGAAGAGATATGTAAACTACAATGGTAGAAATATTAGATTGGCAACAGACCTATCCACAGAGACCTGGCAGGCCAGAAAGGACTGGCAAGATATCTTCAGAGCACTAAACGAGAAAAATATGCAGCCAAGAATACTATATCCAGCTAGGCTGTCATTGAAAATAGAAGGAGAGATAAAAAGCTTCCAGGGCAAACAAAAACTAAAGGAATTTGCAACACGAAACCAGCCCAACAAGAAATATTGAAAGGGGTCCTCTAAGCAAAGAGAGAGCCTAAAA
>NW_027410386.1:0-1097 GCF_003265705.2 Callorhinus ursinus | reverse complement strand
GGGAGGTTCGGGGTCAGGTAAATCCCCCACCCGGGGCCACTAGCCACAGAGAGGTGCTGAGATTTTCTGGAAAGCAGTGAGAAAGTGCTGGGGCATTCTAGGTGGTGAGTGAGAACACTTGGTGAATTATTGCTGTGCTTACACATTCCTGCAAACATAGTGGCTTAAAACAACACGCATCGAGTCCTGGAGGTCACGTATGGCCTCATGGGGCTGGAATCATGGTGCCGGCAGGGCTGTGTTCCTTTGGGAGGCTCTAGGGGCCACCCCCATCTCCTTGCCTTTTCCAGCCACTAGCGGCCCTCGTGGGCCTGTGGCCGTGTCCTCTGTCGTTCAGGCCGGCCACAGGGCCTCGGTGCCCGAGTCCTTCTCACCCTGCCACCGTCTCTCTGCTCCCTCCTCCACGTGCAGGGATGACTCCCTGGAGTGCCCGGGGTGCTCTCCCTATCCCGAAGTCTGCTGACGCGCCCTCTTGGCAGGGAGCACATTCTGCCTCCGTACCTGGTTTATATTTGAAGTGAGCACCGTGGATACTGGTCAGAGATTGGGGGATAAGGGTGGGCTCGGGGAACCGTGACGGGGCTGCTGCTCTGGTCCAGCCGCGGCGTGGCGCACGGTGCGGCTGGAGCTCAAGCGGGGGCTGCAGAGAGGAGGGCGCGGGATAAGAGAAAGGGAGATGTGAAGGATGACCGCTCACCGCTTGAACAGCGGAACGGACGGAGATGCCATGCGCCAAGGGAGGAGGGCAATGAGGGTCAGAGTCAAGAGCGAGGGCCTATAACTCACTTACCAAGTACACATTGGGCTCTGGAAGCTCATAAACGTGATTCTGTGAATGAGAGGTTGAAGCTTGGGCTCCACGTGACTTAAGGAATCTGTCATCCTGTGGGTTGGCACTTCCTGACCCATGGGGCAAAAGGAACCCCCACCAATTCTGGAACGCTCCATGAAGAAAAACAAGATGTTTGAAGACCAGGCTTGAACAGCAGCGTGGACATCCGGGATGGGCACAGGCTGACCTGCGTTTGAATCCCGGCGAGGCACACACGGGTTGAGGGGTCCCGGGAGCTCGGCAGGCTTTCCTGACCCTCCTTCTT
>NW_027410385.1:0-1097 GCF_003265705.2 Callorhinus ursinus | reverse complement strand
GAGGGTCCCTTTCTGGGCTCTCGATTCTGTTCCATTGATCTATGTGTCTGTTTTTGTGCCGGTACCATGCTGTCTTCATGATGACAGCTTTGTAATAGAGCTGGAAGTCCGGAATTGTGATGCAGCCAGCTTTGCTTTTCTTTTTCAATATTCCTCTGGCTATTCGGGGTCTCTTCTGGTTCCATACACATTTTAGGATTATTTTTTCCATTTCTTTGAAAAAAGTAGATGGCATTTGGCTGGAGATTGCATTGAATGTGTAGATTATTCTGGGAAGCATTGACATCTTCAAAATGTTGTTTCTTCCAATCCATGAGCATGGAAATTTTTCCATTTCTTTGTGTCTTCCTCAATTTCTTTCCAAGTATTTTATAGTTTTCTGAGTACAGATCCTTTGCCTCTTTGGTTAAATTTATTCCTAGGTATCTTATGCTTTGGGGTGCAATTGTGAGTGGGATCGACTCCTTGATTTGTCTCTCCTCTGTCTTGTGGTTGGTGTATAGGAATGCCACTGCTTTATGTGCACTGATTTCATAGCCTGCTACTTGACTGAATTGCTATATGAGTTCTAACAGTTTTGGGGGCGAGTCTTTTCGGTTTTCCACATAAAGTATCATATCATCTTAAAGGAGTGAGAGTTTGACTTCCTCTTTGCCAGTTTGGATGCCTTTGATTTCTTTTTGTGTTCTGATTGCTGTGGCTAGGACTTCTAATAGTATGTTGAATAGCAGTGGTGAGAGTGAACATCCCTGCCACGTTCGTGACCGTAGGGGAAAAGCTCTCAGCTTTTCCCCATTGAGAATGATATTCGCTGGTGGTTTTTCGTCGATGGCTTTAATGATATTGAGGTGTGTATCCTCTATCCCTATGCTCTGAAGATTTTTGATCAAGAAAGGATGCTGTACTTTGTCAAATGCTTTTTCTGCATCTATTGAGAGGATCCTATGATTCTTGTTCTTTCTTTTTTTAATGTATTGTATCGCGTTGATTGATTTGCGGATGTTGAACCAGCCTTGCAGCCCAGGGATAAATCCCAATTGGTCGTGGTGAATAATCCTTTTAATGTACTGTTGGATACTGTTGGCTAGTATTTTGGT
>NW_027410384.1:0-1097 GCF_003265705.2 Callorhinus ursinus | reverse complement strand
CCATTGGACATTCTTTCCTGCTTTGTCAAAGATGAGTTGACCATAGAGTTGAGGGTCCATTTCTGGGCTCTCGATTCTGTTCTATTGATCTATGTGTCTGTTTTTGTGCCAGTACCATACTGTCTTGATGATGACAGCTTTGTAATAGAGCTGGAAGTCCGGAATTGTGATGCCGCCAGCTTTGTTTTTCTTTTTCAATATTCCTCTGGCTATTCGGGGTCTCTTCTGGTTCCATACAAATTTTAGGATTATTTGTTCCATTTCTTTGAAAAAGGTGGATGGTATTTTGATGGGGATTGCTTTGAATGTGTAGATTACTCTAGGTAGCACTGACATATTCACAATGTTGGTTCTTCCAGTCCATGAGCATGGAACGTTTTTCCATTTCTTTGTGTCTTCCTCAATTTCTTTCATGAGTATTTTATAGTTTTCTGAGTACATATCCTTTGCCTCTTTGGTTAAAATTATTCCTAGGTATCTTATGGTTTTGGGTGCAATTGTAAATGGGATCGACTCCTTGATTTGTCTCTCTTCTGTCTTGTTGTTGGTGTATAGGAATGCCACTGATTTCTGTGCATTGATTTTACATCCTGCTACTTTACTGAATTCCTGTATGAGTTCTAGCAGTTTTGAGGTGGAGTCTTTGGGGTTTTCCACATACAGTATCATATCATCTGCAAAGAGTGAGAGTTTGACTTCCTCTTTGCTGATTTGGATGCCTTTGATTTCTTTTTGTTGTCTGATCACTGTGGCTAGGACTTCTAATACTCTGTTGAATAGCAATGGTGAGAGTGGACATCCCTGCCGCGTTCCTGACCTTAGGGGAAAAGCTCTCCGCTTTTCCCCATCGAGAATAATATTTGCTGTAGGTTTTTCATAGATGGCTTTTATGATATTGAGGTATGTACCCTCTATCCCTATACTCTGAAGAGTTTTGATCAAGAAAGGATGCTGTACTTTGTCAAATGCTTTTTCTACATCTATTGAGAGGATCATATGATTCTTGTTGTTTCTTTTGTTAATGTATTGTGTCACATTGATTGATTTGCAGATGTTGAACCAGCCTTGCAGCCCAGGGATAAATCCCACTTGGGCAT
>NW_027410383.1:0-1097 GCF_003265705.2 Callorhinus ursinus | reverse complement strand
TTCTCTGTAGTTTCTTTGGTGATGGAGTCAGAAGGAGAGTCATTGAGAATTCTAGATGCTGGTGGCATCAAGGGGCTTGGCGTCAGGAGTACTGGATTGAGTTCCTGAACTGCTTGCCTGACCCTAGGTGAGTCAGGTTATCCCACTGAGCTTCCATTGACTCCTTATGAAATTGCTGGAACCTAATATCTATGGAAAGGCTTTTTCCACAGAAACTCTTTTGTCTAATGAAGAGCAATTAAAAATGAGGTGATTTGGGCTGTATTATTCTGTGAATAATCGTTTTAAACACCCCCCGTCATAGGATATGGTGTTTTATTGTACAAGGAGTCCTCAGAAGGTTGCAATGAAAGAAGCAAGTCTCAGAGCATGTCCATGTTCCACTGATACGTTCCTTACAGTTTGCCCAGGTAGGAAGGTAAGTGGAGAGAAATATGACAGAAGGGGAAAGGAGTGAACCATTCATTAGGTAGCCTTCCACCTTCCTCATGAAAGCCTTGGGCCAGTGTCATTTTGGAAGAAGAGGGGGAGTCCTGGAGCTCTGCAGCAGATGGGGGAGTTCCAGGTCTGAGTAAAGCTGACAGGGGTCTCAGAAGAGAGCTGAGTGCATTGAGCAGGGTGTTGTGGACAGGGTGGGATCCAGGGGTGGCTTTGGGTCTCCCGGGTGAGAGTTGTGACAGGTGAGGGCCGTGAGGAGGTTCCTGGCTGAAGACAGGTGAGGTCCAGGTGAAGAGCTGGCCGAGCACCTTCTTCTGTGCCACGAGCCTCACCCAACACACACGACGTCATCGTCTGTCCCTGTCACTCCAGTTCAGACGTCTCAGAGTTGCCAGGCCAAGACGTTTGTTTGAGCTTCTTTCTTTGTGTGTGTGAAGTTTCAAAACTTGGATTATGGAAATGACGGGTCCTCAGAACATCTGTTACCCTTTTATTTCCTGCTGTTCTTTCAATCACCAAAGAGAATCATACCTGCTAGTGGAAGAGGTTATCTGTGTGTTTTTAAATCCCGATTTAATTAAACAGTGGGAAAACAATCTTCCAAAATATTATGAGAACCCTTGGTGAGTGTTCATGTTTTCCTCTTCCATGAACCACAT
>NW_027410382.1:0-1097 GCF_003265705.2 Callorhinus ursinus | reverse complement strand
ACTTCTCACCTGTGAGAAGGTACTTTGTGTTAGCCAGTTTTTTCCATTACTTTCTCGTGGCCCCTAATCTCCAAACAATGCAATAAAAAACACGGTGTAAAGGGGGATGCCTGGGTGGCTCAGTCGGTTAAGCGGCTGCCTTCGGCCCGGGTCATGATCCCAGGGTTCTGGGATCGAGTCCCACATCGGGCTCCTTGCTCAGCAGGGAGCCTGCTTCTCCCTCTCTCTCCCTCTGCTTGTGCTCTGTCAAATAAATAAAAAATCTTAAAAAACAAAACAACACAAAACATGGTGTATGAATATCATGAAGTTAAGCTCATACAGATCCTCTTAGGGTGACGTGAGGAAGAAAGACTGGTGAGGGTAATGAGTACATACCTAGTTCCGGGTGTCTATGTCCACCTTGGTACAGCCACAGAGAACTGAACCGATGAGATAACAAATCTCAACTGTGGGTGTGTGCCTGACACATACTAGGATCAAGAACTACTGGGCGCCTGAGTGGCTCAGTTGGTTAAGCGACTGCCTTCAGCTCAGGTCATGATCCTGGAGTCCCGGGATCGAGTCCCGCATCGGGCTCCCTGCTCAGCAGGGAGTCTGCTTCTCCCTCTGACCCTCCCCCCTCTCATGTTCTCTCTCTCTCATTCTCTCTCAAATAAATAAATAAATCTTAAAAAAAAAACTACTATTATATGGTACAAATGTAGTAATGTATACTGTACATTCTTCTATGGATGCTTTCCAAACGCTGCTCAGACCACAGACAGGAAAGAAGACCGCATGATGTAAACACGTGAGAAGGTGAGCACATTCATCAAAGGACTGCTCTGACTACAGACAGAAAACACACAGAAAGGACTTCCAAGTACCCACTGTTCTTCATCTGCACTGTCACAAAAGTGGACCACTGAGAGATGAAACCACTCGAATAAGAGAAGGAAAGTCATTGACGCCTCTCTGCGGACTGCATGGCGACAATCCATTCTGATTACTTCTGAGTTTAGGAGCTCTCAAGCAATTTCTGATGGGAAAATTCTGCTAACATTTGAGAATACTATTTTTTAAAAAACCCAACTATCTGAAGACATGACTGTCAC
>NW_027410381.1:0-1097 GCF_003265705.2 Callorhinus ursinus | reverse complement strand
GAGCCGGCCGCCTGGGGACGGAGGCTTCAGAAGGCTCCGTGGGGTCCCGGTTAGGGCCGAGGGCCATGGCAGGCCTGATGTGCAAGGACTGTAGCCAGCACATGGCGGGTTTGTCTTGAGGGAGTGGGTCAGGTTGAGAGTCAGGCTCAGGTTTGGCCTCCTGAGCGCGCCAATTTGGTGCGTTGGTTGGGATGGGCATTCTGAGATGTCATGTTCTGATCGCTCTCCGGAGCTGCAAGTAGTGCGTTTGAATTCTTTGTGGCATTGGAGTCCTCAGATGTTGCTCAGTTACTGCCATCCGTGGGGCTTTGGATCCAGCCTTCTGGATCCAGAAACTTAGTAGCCAACCTAGGGATAGACCTAGGGCCTAGGGTCATTGGAGCCCTGGTCTGGCCACGCTGGTGCCAGCCTTGGGGTGCGGGGGATCCGAGTCGGGGGTGTGGGTCCGGGGGAGTGTCAGTCTCAGGGTTGGTGGGCAGGAGGCCGTTGAAAGTGGCATTTCGTCGGGATGGGAATGCAGAGTATTCCTATTCGGAAAGCTTTACCCCGAGTTCCCAGTGGTGCGGTTTCCTCCTGGGATCCAGGCTGCATCCTCTGGCATTCTTCAGGTGCCCCTGATCCCTGTGGCTTTAGAGCCAGGCCTCTGGGGCCAGAGCCCTCAGAGGCCCACGAGGGATAGGGTGAGGGCCTAGGCGCAGGGCAGGCCCGAGGTGCCAGCACTGTGGCCTGCTTCCCCTGGGGTTTGTCTTGAGGGCGTGTGTCAGGTTGGGCGTCAGGCTCAGGGCTGGCCGCCAGAGGGCGGAACATTTGTGCGTTCCTTGGGATGGGCATTCAGAGTTCTCCTGCTCTGAATGCCTTCCTGAGTTTCCAATAGGCCATTTTCCTTCCGGGTGGCAGCCTGAGTCCCTTGGTATTGCTCGGGTGTCCCGAGTCTTTGGGGCTTTGGAGCCAGAGTTTGGGACCTGACCCCTCGGCAGCCAACGTCGGGTGAACGTTAGGACATAGGGGCACGGGAGGCCTGATGTGCCGGCGTGGTGTCGAGGTTCCCCAGGGTGAGGGTCGCGGGCGTGAATCAGCGTGAGGGTCTTTCGTCAGCG
>NW_027410380.1:0-1097 GCF_003265705.2 Callorhinus ursinus | reverse complement strand
AGTCAGGGGGGCGGAGCAAGATGGCGGAGGAGTAGGAGACCTAGATTTCGTCTGGTCTCAGGAATTCAGCTGAATAGGGATCAAACCATTCTGAACACCTACGAACTCAACAGATCAAAGAGGAGAGTAGCAACAACTCTCTGAACAGAGAAGCGACCACTTTCTGGAAGGTAGGACCTGTGGAGAAGTGAATCCGAGGCGATCTTCTGGAGGATAGACGGCGGGGGAGGGGGCCTCCGTCAGCCGCTTCTGGCAAGTGCTAGAGCCGTGGAGCACAAAATCAGACCTTTAAGAAGTTGGCTCCACGGAGGGACGTCGCTCCAGTGGCTAAGCGGGGGTGGAACCCTTGCGGGACAGTGGGGTCTCAGGACCCTTGGGGTCACAGAAAGACTGGGGGAGCCCGAGTGCGCCAGAGCTCCCAGGGATCGGAGCGGGGAAGCCGGCTGCAGAGCCGGAGCTGAGGCGCGGGCTCTCAGCTCGGGGTGGCCATAAACTGTGATCCGCGGCCCAGTCGGGCCACTGCTCCTGCAACAGGGACCCAACAGGCGGCAGATCCGGGGAGACTCCCCTTCCTTCCCGGGGAGGAGCGGCACGGGAACGCACCGCAGGGATCTGCTCGGTTTGGAGACTCCACAGGGGTCGGGTGCCAGAGATACAAACGCTCGGTCACAGGCCGGGTGAGCACGGAGTGCGGCCGGAGACCAGGGACAAGGGAGTGACTGCTTTTCTCTGTGGGCGCACTGAGGAGCGGGGCCCCGAGTTCTCAGCTCCTCCGGGTGGAGATTGGGAAGCCACCATTTTTCCCCTGGTCCTCCAAGGCTGTACGGAGAGTTTGCAGGGAACAAAAGCTCCTGAGATCAAACCCGAGCAGCCTGCTTAGCCCGGGCCGACAAGGGCGGGGCAATTCAGCCTCTGGCAAAGACATTTGGAAACCACAGCAACAGGCCCCTCCCCCAGAAGATCAGCACGAACAGCCAGCAAGCCAAGACCAAGTTTACCGATCAAGGAGAACGGGAGAACTCCAGCGCTAGGGGAATACTGCACATAGAATTCATGGCTTTTTTTTACCATGACTCATTAGTTCATCAAAGTTAATT
>NW_027410379.1:0-1097 GCF_003265705.2 Callorhinus ursinus | reverse complement strand
GAATCCTTTCCGGAGTTCCAAACGGTCGGGTTTCTCACTGGGTGGCCAGCTCAGTACTCTGGTATTTTCAGGTGTCTCTTGTCTTTGGGGCTCTGGGGCGAGAACTCTGAGAACAAAGCACTGAGGAGCCAATCTAGGCTTGGGGTTAGGGCCCAGGGGCACGGAATTCACGGTTTTCCTCCCAGTGCTTTCGGAAGTGCCAAGTGGTGCATTTTGCTTTGTGGTGTCAGGCTGAGTCCTCTGGTATTTCTCAGGTGGCCCCAATCCCTGGGGCCTGGAACCAGGGACCGAGGGAGAGAGTTCTCCGAAGCCAAGTGAGGGTTAGTGTTAGGGCACAGGTGCTCGGCACTCCTGGGCTGCGGGAACTGTGGCGAGCTTGGGATGGGCTGTATGTCTTGAGGTTGGGGGTCACGTTGAGTGTCTGGCTCAGGGTTTGCCGCGAGGGGGCGCCGAAAGTTTAGTTTTGCTGGGATGGGCGTTTAGAGTTCTGCTCTGAATGAATTCCAGGGTCCCAGCGGCGGGGTTTCATTCTGTGTGGCAGCCTGAGTCCCTTGATACTGCTCGGGTGTCCCGAATCCTTGAGGCTTTGGAGCCAGGCTCTGGGGACAGATCACTCAGAAGCCAACCTAGGGTTAGTCTTTGGGCTTAGGGTCATGACACGCCTGATGTGCCAGCGCTGTGATGAGCTTCCCGAGGTGTGAGTTGAGGCCGTGGGTTAGGAGCGCGTCAGGCTCAGGGATTGCGGACTGGGCAATTGAACTTGTGGTTTGTTGGGATGGACCGGCACAGTTCTCCTGCTCTGAATGGTTAACGGTGTTCCCAATGGCATGTTTTCCTTTTTAGTGGCAGCCTGAGTCCTCTGGCACTGATTAGTGTCCCAGATCCCTGGGGCTTTGGAGCCAGGCTCTGGGGACAGAGCGCTAGGAGCAAACCTAGGGTTAGGCTTATGGCTTAGGGCCTTGAAAGGCGCTTCCCTGGGTCTGAGTTGAGGCCGTGAGTCAGGTTGAGTGTCAGGCTCAGGGTTGGCCGCCAGCGGGCGCCCAATTTGTGCGTTGGCTCGGATGGGCATTAAGATTTCTCGAGTTCTGAATGCTCTC
>NW_027410378.1:0-1097 GCF_003265705.2 Callorhinus ursinus | reverse complement strand
GTGGGGCTTGTGTTGGAGCCTCCTGGGATCTGTGTATCCAATGGCGGCCGGGAATTCTGTCCAAGGGGCTTGTGTTGGAGGCTCTGGGCAGGCTTCTGCACCTCAACTGGAACCACGGCATTGCCGACCTGTCTCTCTGAGGTTCCCTTTTATTTATGTATTTGAGAGAGTGCGGGAGCACGTGCCGGAGAGAGTAGGAGGAGGGGCAGAGGTCATCTCAAGCGGACTGCGTGCTGAGTGCGAGCTGGACGGGGCTCCGTCCCACGACCCTGAGATCATGACCTGAGCTGAAATCATGAGTTGGACACTTCACCGATGGAGCCACCCGGGCGCCTTGATTCAACACATTTTTAATGACTTCCCCTAGATTGGAGGCGTTGTCCTAGTACTGGGGGTAGGTGTGGCTCTGATGAGCCCAACTAGGTCCCTGCACCAGCAGAGCTTCTGTTCTAACCAGCGGGACAGTGTGTAACTAACGGATGAGAATGTGCGTCCCACATGCTCTGCCGGGCGCCAGCCTGGTTCAGGGGCGCGTGTGTGGGCTACCATGCACCCCTCTCACCCCCCACACCACGCTGTATGAGAAAAGACCTTTCCCACTACAGTGTAAGTTCTGTGGGGCAGAGCCATGCTGTGCGGATTCTTTTACACATAACGTGATGCCTGCTGGGCGGCTTTGAGAAAATAAATTCAGTAATCCATCCCACAAATATTTACTGAGCTCCTGCTGTGTGGCTTGGCTTGTTCTAGGGACCAGAGGTCAAGATGGAGGAGGCCGCCACCCCCCTGGGGGCATCGGTGGAGGGGAGACGAGGCTCCATAAACAAGGACAGCTGGGAGGGGGGCGCGCCTGGGGCCCGCCCCCAGAGTTTCTGCTCCGGCAGGTCTGGCGTGGGGCCTGAGAATGTGCATTTGCAGCAACCCCAGTTGCTGCACAGAACACCCTGAGAAGGTGACGTTGAAATGGAGGCCTGGAGGAGAAGAAGGAGCAGAGTGGTTCAGAGAGGGGCAGCAAGGGCCACGCCCCCGGGGCCAGGGGGGACCTGGTCACAGCGCGAGGGGCTCTGAGCCTGGGGTGCAGTGAATGGGGAGAGGGG
>NW_027410377.1:0-1097 GCF_003265705.2 Callorhinus ursinus | reverse complement strand
CACCAGACCTGTCCACAGAGACCTGGCAAACCAGAAAGAGATGGCAAAATATATTCAGGGTACTAATTGAGAAGACCATGCAGCCAAAGATATTTTATCCAGCAAAGGTGTCATTCAGAATGCATGGAGAGACAAGGAGTTTCCAGCATGGGAAGAAACTGAAAGAATATGTGACCACTAAGCCGGCCCTGCAAGAAATATTAAGGGGTTTCCTAGCAAAGGGAAGACCCCAAGAGTAGTGTAGACCAGAAATATACAGAGACAATCTATAGAAAGAGGGACTTCTCAGGCAACAGGATGGATTTCAAATCAGATCCTTCAATAGTCCCTCTCAACGTGAAGGGCCTAAATGCTCCCATGACATGACACAGGGTTGCAGATTGGATAAAAAGGAAGGACCCATCCATATGTTGTCTACAAGAGACTCATTTTGAACCTAAAGATACAATCAGACTGAAAGTGAGGGGATACAGAACAATTTTTCATGTCAATGGACCTCAAAAGATAGCTGGGGTAACAATTCTCATATCAGACAAATTAGATTTTAAGCTAAAGACTGTAGTTAGAGATACAGAGAAACACTGTATCATTCTTAAAGGGTCTATCTAACAAGAAGATCTAACAATTGTAAATATCTATGCCACCAACATGGGAGCAGTCAACTACATAAGCCAACTGTTAACCAAAATAAAGAATCATTGATGAAAATACTTTAATAGGAGGGGAACTCGACACTCCACTCTCTGTAATAGACAGATCATCTAAGCAGAAGATCAACAAAGAGACAAAAGAAATTGGAACTCAATCACAAGAGAAAATTTGTAAGGAATTCAAACACTTGGAAGCTAAAGACCAACCTATGAAAGAATGATTGGGTCAAACAGGAAATTAAAGAGGAACTTCAACAATTCATGGACACTAATGAGAATGAAGTCACATCAGTTCAAAAACCTATGGGATACTGCAGAAGCGTTCCTAAGGGGGAAATACATATTCATCTAAGCCTCACTCAAAGAAGGAGCACATGCACCACAATGTTCATAGCAGCAAAGTCCACAATAGCCAAACTGTGGAAGGAGCCAAGATGCTGTTCAACA
>NW_027410376.1:0-1097 GCF_003265705.2 Callorhinus ursinus | reverse complement strand
GGGAGGTTCGGGGTCAGGTAAATCCCCCACCCGGGGCCACTAGCCACAGAGAGGTGCTGAGATTTTCTGGAAAGCAGTGAGAAAGTGCTGGGGCATTCTAGGTGGTGAGTGAGAACACTTGGTGAATTATTGCTGTGCTTACACATTCCTGCAAACATAGTGGCTTAAAACAACACGCATCGAGTCCTGGAGGTCACGTATGGCCTCATGGGGCTGGAATCATGGTGCCGGCAGGGCTGTGTTCCTTTGGGAGGCTCTAGGGGCCACCCCCATCTCCTTGCCTTTTCCAGCCACTAGCGGCCCTCGTGGGCCTGTGGCCGTGTCCTCTGTCGTTCAGGCCGGCCACAGGGCCTCGGTGCCCGAGTCCTTCTCACCCTGCCACCGTCTCTCTGCTCCCTCCTCCACGTGCAGGGATGACTCCCTGGAGTGCCCGGGGTGCTCTCCCTATCCCGAAGTCTGCTGACGCGCCCTCTTGGCAGGGAGCACATTCTGCCTCCGTACCTGGTTTATATTTGAAGTGAGCACCGTGGATACTGGTCAGAGATTGGGGGATAAGGGTGGGCTCGGGGAACCGTGACGGGGCTGCTGCTCTGGTCCAGCCGCGGCGTGGCGCACGGTGCGGCTGGAGCTCAAGCGGGGGCTGCAGAGAGGAGGGCGCGGGATAAGAGAAAGGGAGATGTGAAGGATGACCGCTCACCGCTTGAACAGCGGAACGGACGGAGATGCCATGCGCCAAGGGAGGAGGGCAATGAGGGTCAGAGTCAAGAGCGAGGGCCTATAACTCACTTACCAAGTACACATTGGGCTCTGGAAGCTCATAAACGTGATTCTGTGAATGAGAGGTTGAAGCTTGGGCTCCACGTGACTTAAGGAATCTGTCATCCTGTGGGTTGGCACTTCCTGACCCATGGGGCAAAAGGAACCCCCACCAATTCTGGAACGCTCCATGAAGAAAAACAAGATGTTTGAAGACCAGGCTTGAACAGCAGCGTGGACATCCGGGATGGGCACAGGCTGACCTGCGTTTGAATCCCGGCGAGGCACACACGGGTTGAGGGGTCCCGGGAGCTCGGCAGGCTTTCCTGACCCTCCTTCTT
>NW_027410375.1:0-1097 GCF_003265705.2 Callorhinus ursinus | reverse complement strand
GTGGGGCTTGTGTTGGAGCCTCCTGGGATCTGTGTATCCAATGGCGGCCGGGAATTCTGTCCAAGGGGCTTGTGTTGGAGGCTCTGGGCAGGCTTCTGCACCTCAACTGGAACCACGGCATTGCCGACCTGTCTCTCTGAGGTTCCCTTTTATTTATGTATTTGAGAGAGTGCGGGAGCACGTGCCGGAGAGAGTAGGAGGAGGGGCAGAGGTCATCTCAAGCGGACTGCGTGCTGAGTGCGAGCTGGACGGGGCTCCGTCCCACGACCCTGAGATCATGACCTGAGCTGAAATCATGAGTTGGACACTTCACCGATGGAGCCACCCGGGCGCCTTGATTCAACACATTTTTAATGACTTCCCCTAGATTGGAGGCGTTGTCCTAGTACTGGGGGTAGGTGTGGCTCTGATGAGCCCAACTAGGTCCCTGCACCAGCAGAGCTTCTGTTCTAACCAGCGGGACAGTGTGTAACTAACGGATGAGAATGTGCGTCCCACATGCTCTGCCGGGCGCCAGCCTGGTTCAGGGGCGCGTGTGTGGGCTACCATGCACCCCTCTCACCCCCCACACCACGCTGTATGAGAAAAGACCTTTCCCACTACAGTGTAAGTTCTGTGGGGCAGAGCCATGCTGTGCGGATTCTTTTACACATAACGTGATGCCTGCTGGGCGGCTTTGAGAAAATAAATTCAGTAATCCATCCCACAAATATTTACTGAGCTCCTGCTGTGTGGCTTGGCTTGTTCTAGGGACCAGAGGTCAAGATGGAGGAGGCCGCCACCCCCCTGGGGGCATCGGTGGAGGGGAGACGAGGCTCCATAAACAAGGACAGCTGGGAGGGGGGCGCGCCTGGGGCCCGCCCCCAGAGTTTCTGCTCCGGCAGGTCTGGCGTGGGGCCTGAGAATGTGCATTTGCAGCAACCCCAGTTGCTGCACAGAACACCCTGAGAAGGTGACGTTGAAATGGAGGCCTGGAGGAGAAGAAGGAGCAGAGTGGTTCAGAGAGGGGCAGCAAGGGCCACGCCCCCGGGGCCAGGGGGGACCTGGTCACAGCGCGAGGGGCTCTGAGCCTGGGGTGCAGTGAATGGGGAGAGGGG
>NW_027410374.1:0-1098 GCF_003265705.2 Callorhinus ursinus | reverse complement strand
GTTGAAGAGACTGTCTTTTTGCCATTGGACATTCTTTCCTGCTTTGTCAAAGATAAGTTGACCATAGAGGTGAAGGTCCATTTCTGGGCTCTCGATTCTGTTCCATTGATCTATGCGTCTGTTTTTGTGCCAGTACCATACTGTCTTGATGATGACAGCTTTGTAATAGAGCTGGAAGTCCGGAATTGTGATGCCGCCAGCTTTGCTTTTCTTTTTCAGTATTCCTCTGGCTATTCGGGGTCTCTTCTGGTTCCATACAAATTTTAGGATTATTTGTTCCATTTCTTTGAAAAAAGTGGATGGTATTTTGATGGGGATTGCATTGAATGTGTAGATTGCTCTAGGTAGCATTGACATCTTCACAATGTTGATTCTCCCAATCCATGAGCATGGAACGTTTTTCCATTTCTTTGTGTCTTCTTCAATTTCTTTCATGAGTATTTTATAGTTTTCTGAGTACAGATCCTTTGCCTCTTTGGTTAGATTTATTCCTAGGTATCTAATGGTTTTGGGTGCAATTGTAAATGGGATAGACTCCTTGATTTGTCTCTCTTCTGTCTTGTTGTTGGTGTATAGGAATGCCACTGATTTCTGTGCATTGATTTTATATCCTGCTACTTTACTGAATTCCTGTATGAGTTCTAGCAGTTTTGGGGTGGAGACTTTTGGGTTTTCCACATACAGTATCCTATCATCTGCAAAGAGTGAGAGTTTGACTTCCTCTTTGCCGATTTGGATGCCTTTGATTTCTTTTTGTTGTCTGATTGCTGTGGCTAGGACTTCTAATACTATGTTGAATAGCAGTGGTGAGAGTGGACATCCCTGCCGCGTTCCTGACCTTAGGGGAAAGGCTCTCAGCCTTTCCCCATTGAGAATGATACTCGCTGTAGGTTTTTCATAGATGGCTTTTATGATATTGAGGTATGTACCCTCTATCCCTATACTCTGAAGAGTTTTGATCAAGAAAGGATGTTGTACTTTGTCAAATGCTTTTTCTGCATCTATTGAGAGGATCATATGATTCTTGTTCTTTCTTTTGTTAATGTATTGTATCACGTTGATTGATTTGCGGATGTTGAACCAGCCTTGCAGCCCAGG
>NW_027410373.1:0-1098 GCF_003265705.2 Callorhinus ursinus | reverse complement strand
ATTCTGTTCCATTGATCTATGTGTCTGTTTTTGTGCCAGTACCACACGGTCTTGATGATGACAGCTTTGTAATAGAGCTGCAAGTCCCGAATTGTGATGCCGCCAGCTTTGCTTTTCTTTTTCAACATTCTTCTGGCTATTCGGGGTCTCTTCTGGTTCCATACAAATTTTAGGATTATTTGTTCCATTTCTTTGAAAAAAGTGGATGGTATTTTGATGGGAATTGCACTGAATGTGTAGATTGCTCTAGGTAGCACTGACATCTTCACCATGTTTGTTCTTCCAATCCATGAGCATGGAACGTTTTTCCATTTCTTTGTGTCTTCTTCAATTTCTTTCATGAGTATTTTATAGTTTTCTGAGTACAGATCCTTTGCCTCTTTGGTTAAATTTATTCCTAGGTATCTTATGGTTTTGGGTGCAATTGTAAATGGGATCAACTCCTTAATTTGTCTCTCTTCTGTCTTGTTGTTGGTGTATAGGAATGGCACTGATTTCTGTGCATTGATTTTATATCCTGCCACTTTACTGAATTCCTGTATGAGTTCTAGCAGTTTTGGGGTGGAGTCTTTTGAGTTTTCCACATAAAGTATCATATCATCTGCAAAGAGTGAGAGTTTGACTTCCTCTTTGCCGATTTGGATGCCTTTGATTTCTTTTTGTTGTCTGATTGCTGTGGCTAGGACTTCTAATACTATGTTGAATAGCAGTGGTGATAGTGGACATCCCTGCTCTGTTCCTGACGTTAGGGGGAAAGCTCTCAGCTTTTCCCCATTGAGAATTATATTTGTTGTAGGTTTTTCACAGATGGCTTTTATGATATTGAGGTAGGTACCCTCTATCCCTATACTCTGAAGAGTTTTGATCAAGAAAGGATGCTGTACTTTGTCAAATGCTTTTTCTGCATCTATTGAGAGGATCATATGATTCTTGTTTTTTCTTTTATTAATGTATTGTATCACGTTTATTGATTTGTGGATGTTGAACCAACCTTGCAGCCCAGGGATAAATCCCACTTGGTCATGGTGAATAATCCTTTTAATGTACTGTTGGATCCTCCTGGCTAGTATTTTGGTGAGAATTTTTGCATCCATGTTC
>NW_027410372.1:0-1098 GCF_003265705.2 Callorhinus ursinus | reverse complement strand
TTCGGAAGTGCCAAATGGCGCATTTTGCTTTGTGGTGTCAGGCTGAGTCCCCTGGCACTGGTTAGGTGTCCCAGATGCCTGGGGCTTTGGAGCCAGGCTCTGGGGACAGACCGCTCAGAAGCCAACCTTGGGTTAGGCTTAGGGCTTAGGGGCATGACAGGCGCTTCCCTGGGTCTGAGTTGGGCCCGTGGGTCAGGTTGAGTGTCAGGCTCACGGTTGGCCGCCAGAGGGCGCCAAATTTTGCGTCGGCTGGGATGGTCATTCACAGTTCTGAACGCTCTCTGGAGTTCCAAGTCGTGATTTTGAATTCTTTTTGGCAAGCTGAGTCCTCTGGTTTTGCTCATCTACTGCCACCCCTGGGGCTGTGAAGCCAGGCTTCTTGGGACAGAAGTTCAGAAGATAACCTAGGGATAGGCTTACGGCCTAGGGTCGTTTCAGGCCTGATCTATCCCATTGGGGCATGGTTTGGGAGGCAGAAGATCTGAGTTGGGGTGTGGGTGGGGGTGAGAGTCAGGTAAGGGTTTGCAGGCAGGGGGCCGTTGAAAGTGGCATTTCGCGGGGATGCACACGCAGAGTTCTACTGGGAAAGCTTTGCCGCAGGTTCCCAATGGGGCAGGTTCCTTCTTGGAGACGGTGTGAATCCTCTGGTATCCCTAAGGGGCCCCGTATCCCTGTGGCTTTAGAGCCAGGCCTCTGGGCCAGAGCCCTCAGAAGCCAGCGAGGGATAGTGTTAGGGCCTACGAGACACCGAATACCTGATGTGTAAGCACTGGGGGATCCTTACCGGGGCTTTGTCTTGAGCGTGTGGGTTACGTTGAGTGTCAGGCTCAGGGTTTGTCGTCAGGGGGCGCCGAAAGTGTAGTTTTGCCGAGATGGGCATTCAGAGGTCTCCTACTCTGAATGCTTTCCGGAGCTGCCAGTGGTGGGGTTTCCTTCCGGGTGGCAGCCTGGGTCCCTTGCTACTGCTCGGGTGTGCGGAATCCTTCGTGCTTTGGACCCAGGCCCTGGAGACAGACCGCTCAGAAGCCAAGCTAGGGTGAGCCTTAGGGCCGAGGGACATGTGAGGCCTGATGTGCCGGCGCTGCGCTGAGCTTCCCG
>NW_027410371.1:881-1099 GCF_003265705.2 Callorhinus ursinus | reverse complement strand
TGAGTTTTACTCCAAATCTCGTGAGATCTCATCCAAAACATGCAGACGTCAGTCCAAATCTCGTGAGATCTCATGGACATTGGGCGAGATTTCAATCCAAATCTCGTGAGGTCTCAATGACCTCGGGTGAGATTTCACTCCACATCTCGTGAGATCTCTTGGACTTTGGGCAAGAATTTACTCCAAGTCTCCTGAGATCTCATCCATACCTTGGAGAC
>NW_027410371.1:0-781 GCF_003265705.2 Callorhinus ursinus | reverse complement strand
AGTACCAATCTCGTGAGATATCGGGGACCGTGGGCGAGAACTCACTCCAAATCTCGTCAGATATCAGGGACTTTGCGCGAGATTTCATTCTAAATCTCGTGAGATCCCTTGTAATTCAGGTGAGATTTACTCCACGTCTCGTGAGCTCTTTTCCAAATTTGGAGACCTCAGTCCAAATCTTGAGATCTCATGTACAAGAGGTGAGATTTCACACTAATTTTCGTGACACTCTAAATCTTTCGAGACACTAAATCTCATGGTCATCGGGCGAGATTTTACTCCGAATCTCATGAGAGGTCATGGACATCGGGCGAGAATTCCCTCCAAATCCCGTGAGATGGTATAGACTTCAGGCGAGATTTTCCTCCACATCTCGTGAGATCTCATGGACCTTGGGTGAGATTTCATCCAAATCGTGAGATCTCTTGGACCATGGTTGAGACTGGAGTCCAAGTCTCATGAGATCTCACCCAAACCTCGGAGACTTCAGTGCCAATCTCGTGAGATCTCATGGATATGGAGTGAGATGTCCCTCTAAATCTCGTGAGATCTCCTGGCCATCGGGCGAGATTTTACTCCACATCTCGTGAGATCTCATCACACCTTGGAGAACTCCGTCCAATTCTCGTGAGATGCCATGGACGTCGGGTGAGATTTGCCTCCAAATCTCGTGTGATCTCTTCCAAATCTCACTGGAACAGGAACCAGCAATTGTGGTCTAGGGCTCACACCTGTTGAAAGGGAAGCTTAACAGCACGACACAACACCTGTGTCGTGCTGT
>NW_027410370.1:0-1099 GCF_003265705.2 Callorhinus ursinus | reverse complement strand
GCATACCAAAGAGGTCACTTCTTGAAATTTGCCTTGACACAGGAATGGGTCAGCATGCAGTTGCCAAGTGCATGTCAAGAAGGCTTATGTTATGAACCCATGCTATCTGGTTCCAGTCACCTTTCTGTTCCCCCAGATTCAGAGAGCACCTCTCTGCCTATTACTCTTCTCTTTCCCTGAGTTCCAGACCCTGTGCATCTGCTTGCTGACCAGACAGCTCCATCTGTGCTCACCTTTTAAATAAGGAATTAACGGGACCTTACTGTGTGGAAGTGGGGAACAAACATGGGAGCTCCCAGAACACATCCTTTTTTTTGTTCTTTGTAATTTTAGAGTTAGAATTTAGTGATGCATCAGTTGCATATAACACCCAATGTTCTTTCCTAGTGCCCTCCCTAATGCCCATCACCTAATTACCCTTTCTCCACACCCACCTCCACTCAAGGGACCCTCACTTTCATCCCTATAGTTAAGAGTTTCTTATGGTTTACCTCCCTCTCTGTTTTCATCTTATTTTATTTTGTCTTCCCTTCCCCTATGTTCATCGATTTTGTTTCTTAAGTTCCAAATATGAGTGAAATCACATGGTACTTGTCTATCTGTGACTGACTAATTTCAGGTAGCATTATACCCTCTTTGTTCATCCACATCATTGCAAATGGCAAGGTTTTGTTTTTCTTGGTGGCTGAGTATCATTCCATTGTGTATATATAATAAATCTTCTTTATCCAGACTTCAAAAAGATCTGTATTTTCACCCTGCTGCTGATAATATTTTGCGGTCGCTTCCTCAAGCAGACTCCCTCATCTCCACTCTATCCTCGGGTATATCACAGCATATTCAGGTCCCCACACTTCCTCCCTTCCAAAGGGTGGTCCCTTGTCTACATGTAGACTTGCTGCATTTGTATTCTTAGATCTCTGATTGATTTCTTGGGTGTTCAGAATGATTTGATAAGTATGTAGTTTTGTTTGAGGGATGAGACAAACTTAACTCTTCCCATCAGTACTTTCTGACTGGATCCTGGACATGAAGACTGTGAACCTGGTGACAGACTGGCTTTTGTTGCCCCACTTCTATTAGAGCTGAATGTGTTTTG
>NW_027410369.1:773-1099 GCF_003265705.2 Callorhinus ursinus | reverse complement strand
AAATAGACTCCAAATGGTTGAAAGACCTAAACGTGAGACAGGAGTCCCTCCAAATCCTAAAGGGAAACACAGGCAGCAACCTCTTCGACCTCAGCTGCAGCGACTTCTTCCTAGAAACATCGCCAAAGGCAAGGGAAGCAAGGGCAAAAATGAACTATTGGGATTTCATCAAGATAAAAAGCTTTTGCACAGCAAAAGAAACAGTCCACAAAACCAAAAGACAACCGACAGAATGGGAGAAAATATTTGCAAACGACATATCAGATAAAGGGCTAGTATCCAAAATCTATAAAGAACTTATCAAACTCAACACCCAAAGAACAAAT
>NW_027410369.1:0-673 GCF_003265705.2 Callorhinus ursinus | reverse complement strand
GACAGATGTTGGCGGGGATGTGGAGAAAGGGGAACCCTCCTACACTGTTGGTGGGAATGCAAGCTGGTGCAACCCCTCTGGAAAACAGTATGGAGGTTTCTCAAACAGTTGAAATTAGAGCTACCGTTCGATCCAGCAATTGCACTACTGGGTATTTACCACAAAGATACAAATGTAGGGACCCGAAGGGGTACATGTACCCCAATGTTTATAGCAGCAATGTCCACAATAGCCAAAATGTGGAAAGAGCCAAGATGCCCATCGACAGATGAATGGATAAAGAAGAAGTGGTATATATACACAATGGAATATTATGCAGCCATCAAAAGGAATGAGATCTTGCCATTTGCAACGACGTGGATGGAACTGGAGGGTGTTATGCTGAGTGAAATAAGTCAATCAGAGAAAGACATGTATCACATGACCTCACTGATATGAGGAATTCTTAATCTCAGGAAACAAACTGAGTGTTACTGGAGTGGTTGGGGGTGGGAGGGATGGGGTGGCTGGGTGATAGACATTGGGGAGGGTATGTGCTACGGTGAGCGCTGTGAATTGTGCAAGACTGTTGAATCACAGATCTGTACTTCTGAAACAAATAACGCAACATATTTTAAGAAAAAAGGAAAAGAAGAAGATAACAGGAGAGGAAGAAAAGGGGAGTATGTCAGAG
>NW_027410368.1:0-1099 GCF_003265705.2 Callorhinus ursinus | reverse complement strand
ACCTGCTCCTCCCACAGGTGTCCCCATCTCAGGAGAGGGAAACACCAAGTCCAGGCCCTTGGAGTCCTCTGGGACTTCTTGCTTGCTACCAACTCTCCCAGCAGTGAAGTGGCTACTGGAGGACATTCAATGTCCAAAACATTTAAAGGCATAGTGAGTCTCTGCTGCCTAAGGCAATGGACAACAGTTGGTGCAAATAGAAACCAAGCAGAATCACTGTAAGAAAGGCTGAGGAATGAAGATCTTTAGGGAAGAAGGGTCTGGAAGCTCTGACTGGCCCTACCTGAACTTCAGGTGCTCCTCAGGTACTCCTGTGCCTCTGGTATCTTCCTGGAAGCCTGACATGGCTGTTTTCAGACAGCTCATCCAGCATTACCCTCAGTTTCTGGGAGGTGGATTTGCTGGAATCCGCAGTGTGCCCTGCCACCCCATCGGGATTGCTTTTTGAAGGTGCATCGTCTGGGCCATCTGAGGAGCCAAGACTGTGGGTCTCTGACCTGGAGGGATTCTGAGCAGAACTGGTGGGATGAGAGGGCTGCAAGGCCCAGAGGCAGGTTTCCAGAAAGCTGACTCAGGTCCCCGGCATCGTACCGTATTTGAATCAAAGCCCTGAGATCTTTAAATGCCAGCAATGTTAGCATGGGCCAGAAAAGCAAATGTCCCTGTGCACCCAACCCCACCTAAACTATTGGACATTTCTTGTCACTTGAGCTGAGGTCAAAGGATTGGGAGTTGGGGTTTGAGGAGGGTCCTGGGCCAGACTTTGTATTTGGGGGACAAAGGCCAACCAGACAAGCTTGTGCTGAGCCTGAGGAGGGGGTCTGTGTGGAGACCCCGGCTGCAGGCACCGCTGTCCACGGAGGCCCCCTCAGCCTACCCCAGTGCACCTGCTGCTGGGGGAGAGCCTGTCCCCTCCTCTCTGCCTGAGGGCTCTCTCCTGCACTAGGTGCCTCCTATCCTGCCAGCCATTGCCGTCCTGCAGCCTGGTAGAGTGGTTACCCCGAGTTCCTCTAGCTGCTGGGGGAGCACCTGCCCCCTCCTCTCTGCCTGAGGGTTCTCTCTTGCATCAGGTGCACCTTTGCTCCTGTCAGTCACTGTC
>NW_027410367.1:0-1099 GCF_003265705.2 Callorhinus ursinus | reverse complement strand
TGGCTCTTCTCTCCTTGACCTTGGGATGCCCTCCTTTGGAGGAACAGAACGTTCACCCATATGCTGTATGCTGGAGCATCTGGTGAGTTCAGGAGGTGCCCTTTCAAGGACTATATCACCAAAGCTTGCATCCAAAACCTTGAGCATCAGGTGGGAGTCCCATTAGTATAGCTGAATGACTGCAGCCTCCATCCATTCAAGGGAAGGGCAAAACAACAACAACCACCACCACCACTACCACCACAACGACACTACCAAAAAATTTCACTCTCATTCGGAAGGAAGAATGCAGAGGTCTTGGTGACAGGGCTCCCAGGTCTAGGCCATGGTTTCCCTTTCCCCAGGCCCACAGTTGTTTCTCATTCCTGGGAATGCAAAATGGGTTGCGAGGAGATGGGCCTAGTCACCTCAATCAGAACAGGTTGTCTCATCGCATCTCTAAGAAACACATTTGGCCCAGGATATACCCACTTCCACCCTCTTGCTCCTTTTCTGCCGAGGTTCCCCCTCTGGGCATTCTGCTCCCGTGTCTCAGAGCAATAACCTGTTCATTCAGCTAGAGGATCTGGAAGATTCTTCGTGACTGTGGGGACGTGTTGGCCACACAGTCCCCTGGAAATCCTGTTCAGAACTATGTTGGCCTGAGGAGGCCAAAGGCATTGGAGGCTTGCAAGCAGTGACTGTCTGTGCGTAGGCTTGGCCAGAGGACTCATTTCTTGCGGAAGGGGAATAAATTAGATGTCTCATTACATATTCAGCTCACTGAAAATGGCCCTGCTTATATACATTCCTGTAGGCTCGCAGATTGTCTACGTAGCACTTGGTTCACATTCCAACTGGATGGTGCTTTTCCTCACAGCAACGCCTAGGGATTCCTGGGGAGTTCCATGGCCCTCTTAACCCTCAGCTTGTTGTGTGGCTGCCTTGCGTAAGTGTGTAGGGCGGTAGCAAAGGCACCTCCCACCCTGGCTCTGTGAGATGCTTCCGTTCTGGGAACCTAGTTCGAAAAAGCGTTCAAAGGAATAGAAACAGACAGTGAGGCAACGCGGACTTTCCTAGACTTGAGAATAGAACAATGTTGAGACTAAAATACCTAGCA
>NW_027410366.1:0-1099 GCF_003265705.2 Callorhinus ursinus | reverse complement strand
GGCAGGAGAAGGGGAGGAGCCCAGCGTCTCTGAACCCCTCTGTTACCTGTGTGGACCATGGAACAGGTAAACTTCTGTAGGCATCATTTTGATTTCTTGGTACTATCGTTAAAGGTACTTTTGTCTCAAGTTCCTCCCTTGAGTAGTAATTCTAATGATAATGGAAATTTTAATCTTTTACCACCCATGGGCCCGGATCCTGGGCTCCCAGAGAAGCTATCCTTTAACATTTTACCAAGCTCCGAATGGGCAAAACCTCAGAGCGTGGGTCCTATTTCTGTCCCAAGCACATATTGTACATCTGGTTTGAGAAGTAAAAGATAACCCAAAAATGCCATTGCAAACATAAAGATAAGAAAAACGAAAGAACCTCTCTGGCTCCCATAAGATTAAAGTCATACCGACTTGCACAAACAGAAAACATAAGACAAAGTCTATAACTTTCTGGAATGTTCTCCCTCATGACGATGTGTAACTCTGTATGTAAAACAACACAGAACAAATATATAAACCTGCTCTAGATGTTCCTTCCCCGGAGCACTCCCTTCTTTCTGAAGATTGTGTCTCCCAGGCAGCTTTCCTGAGGTGGGTTTGAATAAAACTCTCTTCCTTTCTCTCTAAACTGTTTAAAAGGGTTTGCTCATTTGGTGTCGACAATAACAATACGTTTTCTTTTTAAGTGAAAAATAAATGTTCCTGGTACACGACTCCAACAGCACAGAAGGGCGGCTGTTCTTCATCCTGGAGCTTCCCTGCAGAACCAAGCATATGTATATATATATTCCAGCATAAACGGGCTCATCCTACAGGGATGCTTTGAAGGTCCAAGAAGCACTATCCACTCCATGGGTGAGACCAGAAAGTGAAGCTCTTCCCGCCTAGAGAATTACTTTTTGGGTTTAAAACCGCCTTGGAAATGCATGAAACCATTGCATTTCCTAAAGCCCAAAGCCTCGGAAGGTCCGAGTGCGGCTGACCTTGCGGGGGGCCAGGAACAGCTCTGCAGGCAGGGTTGGTGCAGGAAGGGAAGGGGCAGGGCTCTGGGGGTGGTCTGCAGCCAGAGGCGTCCGCGGAATGGGCCGGGTGTGTGCCTGGGGCG
>NW_027410365.1:0-1099 GCF_003265705.2 Callorhinus ursinus | reverse complement strand
AGCAACATAAGGCTTAAAATTCAGTCATTCAACCTCCAAGTCAACCTATTGCTATATTTAATGCTGTATCTTGGATTTACGATTTATTTAACAGATCCCATTCCATGTTGTTTCTGGCTTCTAAATAACTATGCTTTTCCCAGTGATCAACCCTGTCTTGGTTTTTTTCTTGTGTGTGTGTGTATGTGTGTTTTAAATTTTATTATTTTTTTAATCTTTAATTTTTTGTATTGTTATATTAATCACCATACATTACATCATTAGTTTTTGATGTAGTGTTCCATGATTCATTGTTTGTGCATAACACCCAGTGCCCCACGCAGAACGTGCCCTCTTTAATACCCATCACCAGGCTAACCCATCCCCCCACCCTCGTCCCCTCTAGAACCCTCAGTTTGTTTTTCAGAGTCCATCATCTCTCATGGTTCATCTAGCCCTCCAATTTATTCCCCTTCATTCTTCCCCTCCTGCTATCTTCTTCTTCTTCTTTTTTTCTTAACATATATTGCATTATTTGTTTCAGAGGTACAGATCTGTGATTCAACAGTGTTGCACAATTCACAGTGCTCACCATAGCACATACCCTCCCCAATGTCTATCACCCAGCCACCCCATCCCTCCCACCCCCCACCATTCCAGCAACACTCAGGTTGTTTCCTGAGATTAAGTATTCCTCATATTAGTGAGGTCAATGATACATGTCTTTCTCTGATTGACTTATTTCACTCAGCATAACACCCTCCAGTTCCAACCACGTCGTTGCAAATGGCAAGATCTCATTCATTTTGATGGCTGCATAATATTCCATTGTGTATATATACCACCTCTTCTTTATCCATTCATCTGTCGATGGACATCTTGGCTCGTTCCACAGTTTGGCTATTGTGGACAACGCTGCTATAAACATCGGGGTGCACATACCCCTTCAGATCCCTACATTTGTATCTTTGCGGTAAATACCCAGTAGTGCAATTGCTGGATTGTATGGTAGCTCTATTTTCAACCTTTTGAGGAACCTCCATATTGTTTTCCAGAGGGGTTGCACCAGCTTGCAGTCCCACCAACAGTGTAGGAGGGTTCCCCTTTCTTCACATCCCCG
>NW_027410364.1:0-1099 GCF_003265705.2 Callorhinus ursinus | reverse complement strand
AAAATATATGTTTTTAAAAGACTTTATTTATTTATTGGACAGAGAGAGGGAGGAAGAGCACAAGTAGGGAAAGGGACAGAGGGAGAGAGAGAGGCCCACTCTCCGCTGAGCAGGGAGCCTGATGCTGGGCTCCATCCCAGGGCTCCAGGATCATGACCTGAACCGGAGGCAGACGCTTCACCGACTGAGCCACCCAGGTGCCCCAAAAGTACTTTAAAA
The DNA here is from genome assembly GCF_003265705.2 of Callorhinus ursinus. Classification (NCBI taxonomy): domain Eukaryota; kingdom Metazoa; phylum Chordata; class Mammalia; order Carnivora; family Otariidae; genus Callorhinus; species Callorhinus ursinus. Next base: position 880 of record NW_027410364.1, on the reverse strand, counting down.
ATACTGAAAAAGTAAGTAGTAGGTGTATTAAAAGACGTTATTTTAAGATAACGATATTTCAAGTATGTCAAAAGCAGAATTTGTTATAATTTTACTTTCTTGGCCTTAAAGGGAGACAAATTATCCGTATTTAAAATACACTTCTTAGCTTGTTTTCAAAAGACGGTATTTTGTATGTTTGACATTTTCTCATAATACAGTGGCAACCTTAAATATTTTTAAATATTAGCTCTTTAAACATCTTTGCAGGACTCCAGTGTGACTAGCATGGTCAAAAAGTAATAATAAATCCAGGCCACCAGCAAATTTTTATAAGAATGTAGTAAGAAAAGATCATGAATCAGTTTTAGAAGATCAAAACACAATGGTGATTTTTAGTATACTAACAACTGCCTGCTGTTTAAAACCATTTAAGATGAAATATATCAAAACTTAAACCTTCAGAATGTTAAAGAGCCAAGACAGTGACTGCTTTTTGTTAATTATATATAATAATTCATTGCAAATCGAATTTTCTCCCAGTAAAAATTCAAAATCTGAAGGCATTTATTTTGATTTTGTGGATCTCCATCCAAAAGTGAAAATATATAGTCTAATTCTTTATTATAAGCCACTTTCCCATAAGAATTGATATTTTTATCCATAGATTCTCCATTGCCTATGTCGTTACTTCTCCCTTTTATTTTTCTAAATCAGAAAGTCTGTTCCTATGTGTTGTTAAAAGCTTCACGTTCCCTTGGGCAAATACCTACTAAGCAGTGCAATTGCTGGGTGGTAGGGTAGTTCCAATTTTAACTTCTTGAAGAACCTCCATACTGTTTTCCAGAGTGGCTGCACCAGCTTGCATTCCCACCAACAGTGTAGGAGGGTTCCCCTTTCT
>NW_027410363.1:0-1099 GCF_003265705.2 Callorhinus ursinus | reverse complement strand
GACCTAGAAGCCACCCCTTTGCAATGGAATCCTCAAGGGAGGTAGCATCCTGGTCTCCCCATTTCTGGAGACAGTGGGGACCTCACTTGGACGGGCTCCAGTTAGCAAACACAGGTGGCCCAACCACAGAGAAAAACTGGGTAAGGTGGGGAATGACTCAGCATGCTGGACACATCCCGTCCACCAGCAGCTCCCCACCCGTCCCCCAGGACTGCCCCTCGGCCCCTAGCAGAACACCCGTTTTATGCTCGGATGCGTTCCGGCCTCTCTCTCCTAGATAACATGAATCAAGTCTTCCTTCCTGTTCAACTTTGTATGTTTTATGTTTTCAAATACACTGCTCCTTATTTTCCCTTATTTCTCTCTCTGGTTATTATATGTCCGAACTCCACCATGGGAGAACCCCACCCACTGCTTGCTGGGGTTATGGGGCAGGTGTTGCTGTGTGTGGGTGATCACTGGTGCACACCCCACATGGCAGGTGGCTCTGTGATGGAAGGAAATGCAGGGCGCTCATCTTCCAGAGCCACTTCACGCGTTCTTGAGTGTTTTGCAGGGTTGGGTGGTGACAGAAGGTGTCCCCGTAAATCCGTGGTTTAGAACACAAGGGTTCCTGGAATGTCACCTCTAATTGAGATTCCATCTCTGCTCTAGATCCCTTGTGCCTGAGAAAGAACTAAGTTGGACAGGGTTTTTTGTTTTTTTTTTTTAATTATTCCAGTGAAAGAAGAGAGAGCAGGGATGGACTGCCCGAGAGACCCCCCCATGGCGTGGGCTCCCCTTCTTGTGTGCACTGGTCAGCCTTCATACACCACGTCTGAGCTTCTTACTTGCTCCCAGAATTTCTGATCTGAGCCATGTGAGCCTTTCCTGCCTCATTGCCTATTTATCAGCTCTGCTTCCGCGAAGAGATGGCAGCCGCCTCTCCCGCTGCCCACCCCCGCACGCGTGGCCGCTGAGGAGTTCCCAGTGCACATTCTTACTGGCTTGACCGCAGAGACACTTACGCCCAGGACTTGACTACAAGCTCCCAGGTGCTGACACCATTTGCGTTTGTCCGAGAAGCAGGGGTTTTGGAGGATGTTCTTCTGAAACATCA
>NW_027410362.1:0-1099 GCF_003265705.2 Callorhinus ursinus | reverse complement strand
TTCATCACAGCGGTGCTGGAGAGAGCAGGGAATGGAACAACACTAATGCCCAAGGAGATGGATGGGATCCACTGTCCCAGTTCTCATGATAGAATGCCCTGCAGCTACTGTCCCGGTGTCATCCGGGGCACAGGATCCGGGAAGCCCCTCCTAAGACCCAACCATCCTGCCACCCTGCCCCTGGGAACATTGAGAATTGTTTGAGGAGGAGGGGGAGAGGATCCAGGATGACAGCGGGTGCAAGGAGAAGGAAGGTCAGCACTGGGAGGACAGATGGACATGCCCTGAGCCACCATCCAGGGCCCAGGCTGTGATGCCCTCGGACTTCACCCCAAATAAGGACTCCTGATTTATGGACCCAGCTTCTGTGGTTTTACTCCCTCCCTCATTCATTCTCTCCCTCATTCATTCCCCACCTCCAACCCTCCCCTCCCTCCCCCTCCCTCCCTCCCTCCTTCCTCCCTCATTCAGCAGAGGATCTGGGGTCCCTGCTGTGTACTGAGCACTGGGGCTTCATCAGTGAGCACCCCCCAAACCACATGGTCACGTCCACTGTGGGAGGTGACGGGGGCAGTCCTCAGGGCTAGCACTGGTGATGAGCACCAGGAATCTGCTCCTGAAAACACAGGCCAGTTGCACAAAGAATGGAGAGACCCATGCTTAGCACTTCCTCTAGAAAAATCTAGTCCTGAAAAGTGATGAAAAGTAAGTGTATCCTAGACTTCATGCGATGTGAGTTCTAATGGCAGGTACCTACTGATTCCTAGAACCAACAAAGAGTAAATCATCCAGTGTCAACTGGGGTCTTGTGACCCAGCTTTTCTGACCAAATGACACGTTTCAGCCAACATCTCCAGGGCCTCTGAGTTTTCCCAAGGGTCTCTGCGATTCTCTGATCCTTCCATCAACCTCCTTGGGAAGCTCTGTCCTGTCGTCTTCCTTGTCTCCTGCCTCTTCTGGGACCCTTCCATGGCCTCCCCGCCAGGGCCACCCCCACCAGGACTCCCTGTGTCCCCTGGCCTGATGCCCACATCCCATGCTGGGTCCTTCCTGTGAGCCCGGTGCTTTTTGCAAGGACTGTGTGCTCCCTCTGGGGTCA
>NW_027410361.1:0-1099 GCF_003265705.2 Callorhinus ursinus | reverse complement strand
TGCTGGTGGGACAGGCTGTAGCTACAGGACAGAGTGACACGTCTGAGGTAGCAGGAGACACACTCTGGTCTCCCTCCCGGAGCCTGCCTGGGAGGTGGAATCTGGGTGCCTTAGGGGCCAGCACACAACAGGGTCTGCACTGACCAGGGAGCCATGGTCCCCAGGGAGAGTCCAATCTGCCCTCTCCCCGCTCCTGCCTGGCCTCACCTCTCCTCACTGTGGGTCTGCATGACCCAGAACCAGGCCCCATAGGGATGGCTCAGTTCCAGCTTGTAATGATTTTGCAGGCCCTGGAGACCCTGCATTTCCTGGGGCCGGAGGGAGGATTGGCTTTGGATATGGACTGGGCTGAGGAGGATGCAGGGCCTTGTGGAGAGTGAAGGATTGGGCAGGGGCCAAGTCCTGGGGCCACTGCTCTTGTTTAAAGAGGGCTGAAATTCCTGAATGTCCATGGGGTCCGTCATTACAGTAATGACCCCCTTCACACTCGGGCATCCTGCTGGTGGGCCCCTCCTCCCCGGCCTCCATCCCGCCCCTCTGACTCCAGTCAGGGCTGCAGCCAGGGACAGGCTGGACCTCTGCCCTGGGTCCTGCCAGGAAGACAAGCAGAAGGAGGAGAGGAGAAGGGGATGGGGTGGACTGATCTCCCTGTCCTGAGTCGGCCTCCACTGATGCCTCCAGGTTCACTGGCCCAGCCCTGCACCTAGCTGTACCCTGAGAGGGAGTCTACATTCCAGGCCAGCTGGGTGGGCGGTATTCAATGACCTGTGCGTCCCCAGATGTCCTATCCACCTGGTCTTTCACCCTAAGGCCTGCCGCCCAGGGTGGGCATGGTTGCGGGTCCCAGCGGACTTTGGGGCCACAGAGCAGTCAGCTGTGGTTAGGGAAAGTGGGGGACCTCTCAGGTGCAGAGCCATGGGTCTCGTGTACATCTGCCACAGGGCTGGTTCGCCATACAGGTGCTGTGTGCAGGTCCCCTTTGCACACCTGGCCATGACACACCTGGCTGGCCCTCTCGGTGGGGAGGCCTGTGTGCCTGGTGCACCTGTCCGCCACCTACCCCTGGAGGAGCGGCCACGTTCAAGCGTTTCCATGTCCA
>NW_027410360.1:0-1099 GCF_003265705.2 Callorhinus ursinus | reverse complement strand
AAGATTCGGGACACCCGAGCAATACCGAGGGACTCAGGCTGCCAGCCAGAAAGAAAACGCGCCACTGGGAACACAGGAGGGCATTCAGAGCAGGAGAACTCTGAATGCCCATCCCAAGAAACGCACAAAATTGTGCCGTCTGGCGACCAGCCCTGAACCCGACGCCCAACCTGACCCACGCCCTCAGGACAAACCCTCAGGGAAGCAGGCCACAGTGCTGGCAAGTTTGGCCTGCCCTGCCCCTAGGCCCTAACCCTATTCCTCTCTGGCTCTGGCCCCAGAGGCCTGGCTCTAAGCCACAGAGATCGGGGGCACCTGAGCAATACCAGAGTATTCAGGCTGTCTCCCAGAAGGAAACCACACCATTGGGAAATCGGGGCAAAGCTTTCCGAGTAGAAGTCTGCATGCACATCCCAGCAAAATGCCATATTCAACGGCCCCCTGCCCACAAATCCTGAGACTGACATTCACCCTGACCCATGCCCCGCACTCAGATACCCTGCCCCCCAAATCTTGCCCCAGCGTGGCCAGATAAGTGCTCCAATGAACTTAGGCCCTTGGTCTATCCCTAGGTTGGCTTCTAAGTCTCTGGATCCAGAAGCCTGGCTCCAAAGCCACAGGGATGGCAATAAATGAGCAACACCAGAAGATTCAGCTTGCCAAAAACATTCAAACACACGACTTGCAACTCCGGAGAGGGTTCAGAACCAGACAACTCTGAATGCCCATCCCAACCAACGCACAAATTTGGCGCCCTCTGGCGGCCCACTCTGAGCCTAACACAACCTGACACACGCCCTCAAGACACAATCCCCAGAGCAGGTTACAGTGCTAACACATTAGCCCTGCCGTGCCCCTAGGCCCTAACCGTCACCCTAGAGGCCTCTGAGGGTCTGTCTCCAGGGGCTTGACTTCAAAGTCCTTGGGATTTGGGACACCTGAACATTACTAGAGGACTCAGCCTGCCACTAAAACAGAAAATGTGCCATTGGGACCTCCGGTAAGCATTCAGAACAGGAGATCTGTGCTGGTCCAACCGAACGAAACCCAAGTTCAACGTGCCCATGCCGCAATCCCTGAGCCTGACACTCCCCCCGAC
>NW_027410359.1:0-1100 GCF_003265705.2 Callorhinus ursinus | reverse complement strand
GCACAGGGGTAGTGTTCATGGCTCCAGCATGGGTTTCAGCCTCCGAAGCCTCACGCTCCCCTTTGGAAGACAGGCTGCTGATGGCCCCCATCTCTGGGAACAGATATTAGGGAGGTCCTGCTGGCAGATTTCCTCAGGAATGTCAGGAGGTGACTGTTGCTTAAAGCAGCCCAGGGCCTGCCCCCTTGAAGAAGGTGGACACATCCATGGCCCCAACTCTGGTGTCCTGTTGCCAGCCTCTGGCAGTGACCCTCTTCCTGTCCTGTCCACTGCCCCTGTGGATGCATGGTCTTCCTGGAGCTGTTCCTGCAGAGAGCAGAGAAGCACTACATGCTGGGGCATGGGGTCACCTACTAGATTTTCACCAATCAGCCAGCTGCCGGGCCCCGTGTGCCCCTCCAGGTAGGCTGGAGGGTGGTTGTCCTCATGGTGGACACAGGGTCACTTACTACATCTTCACCGACCAGCTGGTTGCTGTGCCCCATGTGCCACACTGGGAGGGCCAGAGGGTGGTGGTCGTCGAGGCCCGCGGCGTCCGGCTCTGGCAGGATATGTCCATGCAGCACATAGCGATGATCAGCTGCTTCCGCGAGCATCGCTTCCTCTGTGACGTGGATGACCTGGTGTCCGTGGACGTGGATGCGGGAATGAAGTTCTGGGACCATGTGGGTATATTGATCCTGTCCCCCCTCTTTGGCACCGCACACCTCGTTTTCTACTGGGTAGCTCCTGAGGACTTTATCTACGAGCGCTGACCACAGTCCCAGACCCACATTCCCAGGTACCAGGGCAACTTTTACTACATGGGGGCCTTTTTTGTGGTATTGGTGGTGGAGTTTCCCCGACTGACCTCGGCTTGTCACCAGGCGATGGTGGTCAACGGGCCAATGGGATTGAGGCTGTGTGGCCTGATAAGTGCCACCTGAACAGGTATCTGCTGGGCCACAGGCCCACCAAGGTGCTGTCCCCGGAGGACCTGTGGGACACATGGCTACTGGGCTGGACTCCCCATCATTCCCCGGGTCATGAAGAAGCTGAGATCCTTGGCTGTGCCCAAGAATCAACAGGGCACCCAGAACTCATGAGGGGCTGTCCCCGGA
>NW_027410358.1:0-1100 GCF_003265705.2 Callorhinus ursinus | reverse complement strand
GATGTTGGTTGAAAAAGGGAAAAAGAAAAATTAAAAAAAAACAGTTAAAAAATTAACTTTGAAAAACTAATGAATCATGGTAAAAAAAAGCCATGAATTCTATGTGCAGTATTCCCCTAGCGCTGGAGTTCTCCCGTTCTCCTTGATCGGTAAACTTGGTCTTGGCTTGCTGGTTGTTCGTGCTGATCTTCTGGGGGAGGGGCCTGTTGCCGTGGTTCCCAAATGTCTTTGCTGGAGGCAGAATTGTCCCGGCCTTGTTGGTCAGGGCTAAGCAAGTTGCTCGGGTTTGCTCTCAGGAGCTTTTGTTCCCTGCAAGCTCTTGGTACAGGTTTGGAGGACCAGGGTGAAAATGGTGGCCTCCCAATCTCCACCTGCAGGAGCTGAGAACTTGGGGCCCCGCTCCCCAGCGTGCCCCCAGAGAAAAGCAGTCACTCCCATCTCCCTGGTCTCCGGTCGCACTCCGTGCTCACCTGACCTGTGACCGAGTGTTTCTATCTCTGGCACCTGACTCCGTGTGGAGTCTCCAAACCCAGCAGATCTCTGCAGTGTGCTCCCACGCCACTCCTCCCAGGGGAGGGAGGGGAGTCTCTCCAGCTCTGCCACTTGTTGGGTCCCTGCTGGAGGAGCAGTGGCCCGACTGGGCCGCGGATCACAGTTTATGGCAACCCCGAGCTGAGAGCCCACGCCTCGGTTCTGTCTCTGCAGCCGGCTTCCCCGCTCTGATACCTGGGAGCTCTGCTGCACTCAGGCACCCCCGGTCTTTCTGTGACCCCGAGGGTCCTGAGACCACACTGTCCCGCGAGGGTTCCACCCCCAGCTTAGCCACTGGAGCAATGTCCTTTAGCGGAGCCAAGTTGTAGAAGTTCTGATTTTGTGCTCCGCGGCTCTATCACTTGCCAGAAGCAGGTGACGGAGGCCCCTCCCCCACTGTCTATCCTCCCGAATATCGCCTCAGATTCACTTCTCTGCACGTCCTACCTTCCAGTAAATGATCACTTTTCTGTTCAGAGAGTTGTTGCTACTCTCTTCGATCTCCTGTTGAGTTCGTAGGTTTTCAGAATGGTTTGATCCCCATTCAGCTGAATTCCTGAGACCAGACG
>NW_027410357.1:0-1100 GCF_003265705.2 Callorhinus ursinus | reverse complement strand
AATTCCATGAGTACATCTTGATCCTTCTGTCTAGGTTCCTTGGCTTAGCACATATGAGTTCTTGGTCTCCAGGGCCCAAGGCACTTTGTGAGACCTCAATTTAGGTGCATGGTGCTAGCTCCTTGGTTGAAGCTGTATTTTACTCTCCAGGTCCAAAGGCACATTGGGAGATCTCTGTCCAGGTGCCTGCTTGGCATGGCACAGAGATGTATTGTTGGTCTCCAGGTTCTAGAGCACATGGTAACCCTGCTGTCGAGGTGCCTGCAACATGCTGAGCTGGGTTGCTAGTCTCCAGGTCCAAGGGCACATTTTAAGGCCTCTGTCGAGGTGTGTGCTTATCCTATCCCAGAGCTCACTTCTTGGTATCAAAGTAAAAAGGCACATAGTGAGAATGCTGTCCAGTTGAGTCATTTTCCCAATGCTTAGCTGAGATGCAAGCCTCGTGGTTTCTTGGCACTTGGCAAGCCTCGTGTTCTCTGGCCTCACTTGCCTTGTGCGACACTGGCCTGACCAGTTTGTGGTGTGAGGGCTCCTTGTCCACCCCATATCTATGTGTCTCACCTGCCCAGTGTCAAATGGGTTCTGAGGGCTCCCAGGGTTGAGGTACGTGATGCTTTGTTTGGGGACTGAATTTCTTTAAGTTGTGCTCTTTTTGAGGGGTTGTGGTCTACAGGATCCTGGTCAGCCAGGTGTCTTGGGGATTCGTTTGTCCCCTCTGAGCTGGGTCAGAGAGCTCATTGTCTGAGGACCTGTGATCCATGGACTCCAACTGTGTCCAATGATGTGGTGATTCCCTCAGGTTGTGGACTCAGCTTTGCTATGCTAGCCCAGTTCTGACCGCAGAGGTGTGCAGCCCAGCTGGCTGATAATCCACTGTACTCTGATTCCCAGTGTCCTTCTCCCACATGCCAAATCAGAATGCATACCTGAGCAGTCAGGCCATCCTCACAGTGGGAATTGGGTCCAGGAGTCACCGGGTATGGGTTCAAGGATACTCAGGACAACAGAGGGGCACAAATATAATGGCAAACATGAAGGTGAGGTGCAGAGTGCTGATCAGAGGCCCGGGTCAGGAGGAGTGGGCAGGGCTTGCCATGGGC
>NW_027410356.1:0-1100 GCF_003265705.2 Callorhinus ursinus | reverse complement strand
TGGTTTCAGGTCTTTTCTGATTTGTATACAGTATATTTGCTGGGGACATTGTAAACCTGTTAGCATTTCGTTCTCTCATTCATCTATTCTCCTCTGGACAAAATGACAAGACGAAAGAAATCACCTCAGCAAAAAGAACAAGAGGTAGTACCTTCAGCCAGGGACCTACGCAATACGGACATTAGTACGATGTCGGACCTAGAGTTCAGAATCATGACTTTAAAGATACTAGCTGGGCTTGAAAAAAGCGTGGAAGTTATTAGAGAAACCCTTTCTGGAGAAATAAAAGAACTAAAATCTAACCAAATCGAAATCAAAAAGGCTATTGATGAGGTGCAATCAAAAATGGGGGCACTAACTGCTAGGATAAATAGGCAGAAGAGAGAATCAGCGATATAGAAGACCAAATGATGGAAAATAATGAGGCTGAGAAAAAGAGAGATAAACAACTACAGGATCACGAGGGCAGAATTCGAGAGATAAGTGATACGATAAGACGAAACAACATTAGAATAATTGGGATCCTAGAAGAAGAAGAAGAGAGAGAGAGGGGGGCAGAAGGTATATTGGAGCAAATTATAGCAGAAAACTTCCCTAATGTGGGAAAGGAAACAGTCATCAAAATCCAGGAGGCACAGAGAACCCCTCTCAAAATCAATAAAAATAGGTCAACACCCCGACATCTAATAGTAAAACTTACGAGTCTCAGAGACAAAGAGAAAATCCTGAAAGCAGCTCGGGAGAAGAGATATGTAACCTACAATGGTAGAAACATTAGATTGGCAACAGACCTATCCACAGAGACCTGGCAGGCCAGAAAGGACTGGCAAGATATCTTCAGAGCACTAAACGAGAAAAATATGCAGCCAAGAATACTATATCCAGCTAGGCTGTCATTGAAAATAGGAAGAGAGATAAAAAGCTTCCAGAACAAACAAAAACTAAAGGAATTTGCAAACACGAAACCAGCCCTACAAGAAATATTGAGAGAGGTCCTCTAAGCAAAGAGAGAACCTAAAAGCAGCAAAGAGCAGAAACGAACACAGACAACAGACAGTTAACAGTCACCTTACAGGTAATACAATGGCACTAAATTCATA
>NW_027410355.1:0-1100 GCF_003265705.2 Callorhinus ursinus | reverse complement strand
AAGAAAAGAGTCAGATGCTTAACCCACTGAGCCACCCAGGCGCCCTGAATTCTACTACTTTAGATACCTCATACAAGTAGAATCATACAGTATTTGTCTTTTTGTGCCTGGCTTATGTCACTTAGCATAATGTCCTCACAGTTCATCCATGATGTAGGCTATGATAGGATTCCCTTCCTTTTTAAGGCTGAATAATATTCCCTCGGATATATATACCACATTCTGTTTATCTTTTGAGCCATTGATGGATATTTGGGTTCCTTCCGCTTATTGGCTTTTGTGAATAGTGCTGCTAATGAACATGGGTGTGCAAATATCTCTTCAAGAACCTGTTTTCAGTTCTTTTGGATATATATCATAACTGGGATTGCTGGATCATATACTGTTGTATTTTAAAATTTTGGTGGAACCTCCATCCTATTTTTCCATAGTGGTTTTACTATTTTACAAGCCCAGAAACAAAATTAAAAACTTTTGTGCTTCAAAGCACATTATCAAGAAAGTGAAAAAACAACGTATAGAATGGGAATTGCAAATCATAAATCTGGTAAGAGATTCCTATCTGGAATGTTTAAAGAACTCATTTTTTTTTTTTTTAAGATTTTATTTATTTATTTGCGAGAGAGAGAATGAGAGACAGAGAGCACGAGAGGGAAGAGGGTCAGAGGGAGAAGCAGCCTCCCTGCCGAGCAGGGAGCCTGATGCGGGCCTCGATCCCAGGACTCCAGGATCATGACCTGAGCCGAAGGCAGTCGCTTAACCAACTGAGCCACCCAGGCGCCCTGTTTAAAGAATTCTTATAATGCAATAAAAGTGCTAAAAAATTAAAACTCAAGTGATCCAATTAAAACACAGGCAATGACTTCAATAAACATTTCACTAAAGAAGATACGCAAATGGCCAATAAGCACAGGGCGCCTGGGTGGCTCAGTTGGGTGAGCAACTGCTTTCGGCCCAGGTCATGATCCTGGAGTACCGGGATCGGGTTCCGCATCGGGCTCCCTGCTCAAGGGCGAGTCGGCTTCTCCCTCTGACCCTCCCCCATCTCGTGCTCTCTCTTTCTGATTCTCTCTCTCAAATAAATCAATAAAATCTTAAAA
>NW_027410354.1:0-1051 GCF_003265705.2 Callorhinus ursinus | reverse complement strand
CTTCACCACCTCCCCCTGCTTCCCCCATCCTGCCCTCAGCCCAGGGGGTCCCCTGCCTCCATGCAGAGGGTCAGTCCCACTCCGGGCCTGTTGCCCTCTGGGCTCCGCCCGTGCACTGGCCGCCCCCACTCAGCCCCGTGGCAGCCACACCAGAGACCCGCCCACCTGGTCCCCCCCGTCCGGGCGCAGCGCTCCACCCGCCCACCTGGCCACCCATTTGCTGTGTGCCTCCCGGCCCTGACCTCCTACCTCCCACTTCCTGCCAGCCTGCAGCGCAAGGGCCATGACAGGAACGGATGTGTGTTCGTGTCCCCCCAGATTCATCCATCAGAGCCCCAGAGGGATGGTGTGACGTCCTGGGGCCTTGGGAGGTGTGTGGGGTTAGCTGGGTGCTCATGATGGGGTCAGTGCCCGTATAAGAAGAGGAAGACACCGGAGCCCTCTCCCYGACACTTGACATAGTGAAGAGGCGGCCATCTGCAAACCAGGAATGGGGACCTCCCCGGAATTCGCCAGGTCGGCACGCTGAGCCGTGAGAATCAATGTCCATCGCGGGCGCCCGTGCGGTGCGGTCTGTGGTGCTCTGTCAGGGAGTCCGAGCTGAGGCAGGTGCTTCCATACCTTGCCCTCTGAGCTTGTCGCCCCTCCGTCGCCCACCTGACGCGCACCCCGCACGCCCCCTCCCCAGATTTTTCCACTGGACTCACTGAGGAGCAGCAGGGTCTTAGAGGTCCGGCCGGCCCAGCCCAGGCGCACGTAGACCACGCCGTAGCTGTAGTCGGTGGACTGCACGTGGAAGCCCTCGACCCCCTTCACTGGACCGGAAGAGAAGCGTGGGGCCGCCGATCAGGCCTGCACAGCAGGGGCAACTGGGAAGGGTCAGGAGTCCCTCCCACACACCCAACCACCTTCCAGGCCTAGGCTGCGGGCACTTGCATGCTTGTGGGCTCTGGGACCGTGGCCTGCCTGCCCGCCCCATGGGCCGCTGTCCATCCCATCCACCCAGGTGTGGCTGACATGGTGTGCTGGTGGCTTGAGTTTGGGGTGGGAA
>NW_027410353.1:546-1100 GCF_003265705.2 Callorhinus ursinus | reverse complement strand
TCTAGTTGACCCAGGGTTCGGGTTAGAGTTGGGTACGGGTTAGGGTCGGGTTCGGGTACGGGAGAGGGTTAGGGTACGGGATAGTCTTAGGGTACGGGTTAGGGTAGGGGTTAGAGATAGGGTACGTGTTAGGGCACGGTTTACGGTACAGGTTAGGGTTTAGGTTTAGGGTACCCTTTATGGTATGGGTTAGGGTTAGGGTACGCTTTAGTTTTAGGGTTCGGATTAGGGGTAGGGTTAGGGGTTAGGGTTTGGATAGGTGTTAGTGTTAGGGTACGGGTTAGTTTTAGGGTACAGGTTAATAGTAGTGTTAGGGAACTTTACACATTATCCGTGCCTGCTATCAGAGGGGGCTGGTGCAAACCTGCAATTGCAAGAATGAGCCAGGGGCTGCGCTCGGGATGGAACACAGCTGAGAGGGGCTTGAAGCTGCTCTGGGGACCAGGCAAACCCACCCCACTCCTGCCTGTGTCCCAGCCCCCGTGGGAAGGTAGTCATGAACTGATTCTGACCTTGTCCTCTCCCAGCACAGACTTCCAGGGGCTCCCAATACG
>NW_027410353.1:0-446 GCF_003265705.2 Callorhinus ursinus | reverse complement strand
GTGTCCCAGCCCCCGTGGGAAGGTAGTCATGAACTGATTCTGACCTTGTCCTCTCCCAGCACAGACTTCCAGGGGCTCCCATTACGGTTAGGCTCAGGTCCATGGTCCCCGTCTGTGCCCATGGGCTGGGCAGGCCCCACCGTGGCTCCTGGCAGCCCTGAGTCCTGGTGACAGATCCCTGTGGAATCCCCTCCCCTCCAGGGTGGATGGCCAATGTGACGGCGCTCTCAGGAATAGAATGGCACAAAATGCTGGGATGTCATTTCTAAGCTGATGGAGTCTGTGACTTCTACTGGTTCCCTCTCTCCTGTGTTCATTCTCTGTCTCCTTCTCTGTCTCTGTGTCTGTGTCTCTCACAGGAGCAGGTCTGTGGGTTCCATAGGCGATGTGAGAACCCTCATAAGCCTCCCTTGTCCCCGTTTCCCTCTCTGGTCCTGGGGTTCCGT
>NW_027410352.1:0-1100 GCF_003265705.2 Callorhinus ursinus | reverse complement strand
CACGGGGTCACCTACTAGGTTTTAACCAATCAGCCGGCTGCCGGGCCTTGTGTTCCCCTCCAGGTAGGCCGGAGTGTGGTGGTCCTCATGGTGGACACAGCGTCACATACTACGTCTTCAAAGACCAGCTGGTTGCTGTGCCCCATGTGCCATTCTGGGAGGGCCGGAGGGTGGTGGTCATCGAGGTCCGCGGCGTCCTGCAATGGCAGGATGTGTCCATGCGACACATAGCGATGATCAGCCGCTTCCTCAAGCAGCGCTTCCTCTGTGACGTGGAAGACCTGGTGTGCGTGGACATGGATGCGGGAATGAAGTTCTGGGACCATGTGGGCATGGAGATCCTGTCCCCCCTCTTTGGCACCCCACACCCCGGGTTCTAATGGGCAACCCCTGAGGACTTTAGCTACGAGCACTGGCCACAGTCCCAGACCCACATCCCCAGGTCCCAGGGCAACTTTTACTACATGGGGGACTTTTTTGGGGAATTCTTGGTGGAGTTTCCCCGACTGACCTCCGCCTGTCACCAGGTGATGGGGGTCAACTGGGCCACTGGGATTGAGGCCACGTGGCCCGATAAGAGCCACATGAACAGGTACCTGCTGGGCCACAGGGCCAACAAGGTGCTGTCCCCGGAGGACCTGCGGGACCCACGGCTGCTGGGCTGGCCCCCACAACATTCCCAGGGTCATGAGGAAGCTGAGATCCATGGCTGTGCCCAAGATTCACCAGGACACCCAGAACTCATGAGGGCCTGTCCTCGGAGGAGCTGTGGGACCTGCGGTATTGGGTTGTCCCCTGAAGGACCTGTGGGACCTGCAGCTGATAGACTGCCCCTGTCATGAAGAAGTTGAGTTTCAGGCCAAGCCCAAGAATCACTAGGACAAACAGAACTCATGAGGGGCTGCCCCCAGAGACCATGCAGGACCCACGACTGCTGGGCTGGACACTGGAGGACCAGCGGGACCCGAGGCTGCTGGGTTGGCCCCCCATCATTCCCTGGGTCATGAAGAAACGGAGATTTGTGGCAGTGCCCAAGTATCACCAGGACATCTGGAACTCACGAGGGGCTGCCCCGTCTCCATTGGGGGTGCTGCCTTGAG
>NW_027410351.1:0-1100 GCF_003265705.2 Callorhinus ursinus | reverse complement strand
AGGGTTAGGCTCAGGTCCCAGGACCTCGTCTGTGCCCGTGTGCTTGGAAGTCCCCACAGTGGCACCTGGCACCCCTGAATCCTGGTCACACATTCCTGTGCAATCCCCTCCCCTCCAGGGTGGATGGCCAATGTGATGGCGCTCTCAGGAATAGAATGACACAAAATGCTGTGATGTCATTTCCAAGGTGATGGAGGAAAGTCTATGACTTCTGGTTCCCTCTGTCCTGTGTTCATTCTCTGTCTCCTTCTCTGTCTCTGTGTCTGTGTCTCTCACAGTAGCAGGACCTGTGTGTTCCATGGGCGATGTGAGAAACCTCAGAACCCTCCCTTGTCCCTGTTTCCCTCTCCGGTCCTGGTGCTCCATTCCTTCCTAAGTCCTCCTCACCCTGACCAGAGCAGTGATTCTGGATCCTCTTCCACATGGGGACCCTGAGGCTGCAACAAGGAGGGCCCCGACCTTGGTCTCCAGACTGGTGGCCCAGTGCTCTGCCACGTTCTGCGCACCCAAGTCCTCAGCCCCCCAAGCCCACAGTGTGTCCTCTGCTGAGAAGGACCTTGAGGGGTTACAAAGCATTTTCCCAGCACTGGGAGCACAGTGGGTCCGGGATGGAGATCCAAGGCAAAAAGGCTCTTTCTACAAGCCTGTGGGACTCTTGAGACACTGCATCTCTGCAGCCCAAGTGACAGAAGAGTAAGCTGAGGCCTTTTGTGCTATAGCCCTCTGGACGTGGGGGTGGGTATCTCTTCCTACTCCCACATGCCCAGGGTGGTGGTGGACACCAGACCCCAGACGCTGTCTTCTCCCAGTGTCCTGGCAACCCCCTGGGCCCCTTGGGGACCCCCGACCATCAGCCTGGCCTGTCTCCCCTCCCTATGCTCTGGATCTGGGTCCTTGCCAGGAGTCCTGATGCCCTGCCCCATGGCCCAGCTATCTCCAACCTCTTTCTTCTTTCCCCCTTGTCCTCCAACTCAATCCCTGGGTGTCTTCCCCTTCTGACCACTAGCTGGGCAGTCAGAGTGATGTGTGTCTGTGAGTGGGTGTGCAGGTGCACATGCCTCTACATGCCTGGGGATGCCAAGGTCATGTCCCCACATGGG
>NW_027410350.1:0-1100 GCF_003265705.2 Callorhinus ursinus | reverse complement strand
AAGAAAAGAGTCAGATGCTTAACCCACTGAGCCACCCAGGCGCCCTGAATTCTACTACTTTAGATACCTCATACAAGTAGAATCATACAGTATTTGTCTTTTTGTGCCTGGCTTATGTCACTTAGCATAATGTCCTCACAGTTCATCCATGATGTAGGCTATGATAGGATTCCCTTCCTTTTTAAGGCTGAATAATATTCCCTCGGATATATATACCACATTCTGTTTATCTTTTGAGCCATTGATGGATATTTGGGTTCCTTCCGCTTATTGGCTTTTGTGAATAGTGCTGCTAATGAACATGGGTGTGCAAATATCTCTTCAAGAACCTGTTTTCAGTTCTTTTGGATATATATCATAACTGGGATTGCTGGATCATATACTGTTGTATTTTAAAATTTTGGTGGAACCTCCATCCTATTTTTCCATAGTGGTTTTACTATTTTACAAGCCCAGAAACAAAATTAAAAACTTTTGTGCTTCAAAGCACATTATCAAGAAAGTGAAAAAACAACGTATAGAATGGGAATTGCAAATCATAAATCTGGTAAGAGATTCCTATCTGGAATGTTTAAAGAACTCATTTTTTTTTTTTTTAAGATTTTATTTATTTATTTGCGAGAGAGAGAATGAGAGACAGAGAGCACGAGAGGGAAGAGGGTCAGAGGGAGAAGCAGCCTCCCTGCCGAGCAGGGAGCCTGATGCGGGCCTCGATCCCAGGACTCCAGGATCATGACCTGAGCCGAAGGCAGTCGCTTAACCAACTGAGCCACCCAGGCGCCCTGTTTAAAGAATTCTTATAATGCAATAAAAGTGCTAAAAAATTAAAACTCAAGTGATCCAATTAAAACACAGGCAATGACTTCAATAAACATTTCACTAAAGAAGATACGCAAATGGCCAATAAGCACAGGGCGCCTGGGTGGCTCAGTTGGGTGAGCAACTGCTTTCGGCCCAGGTCATGATCCTGGAGTACCGGGATCGGGTTCCGCATCGGGCTCCCTGCTCAAGGGCGAGTCGGCTTCTCCCTCTGACCCTCCCCCATCTCGTGCTCTCTCTTTCTGATTCTCTCTCTCAAATAAATCAATAAAATCTTAAAA
>NW_027410349.1:0-1101 GCF_003265705.2 Callorhinus ursinus | reverse complement strand
CTGTGTCCCAACCCCCGTGGGATGGTCGTAATGAACGGATTCTGACCTTGTCCTCTCACAACACAGACGTCCAGGGGCTCCCAATAGGTTTAGGCTCAGGTCCTTGGGCCTCGTGATTGCCCATGTGATGGGCATTCTCCACAGTGGCTCTTGGCACTCCTGAGTCCTGGTCACACATCCCTGTGGAATCCCTTCCCCTCCGAGGTGAATGGCCTATGTGACGGCGCTCTCAGGAAGAGAGTGGCACAAAAGGCTGGGATGTCATTTCCAAGCTGATGGAGTATGTCACTTCTACTGGTTCCCTCTGTCCTGTGTTCATTCTCTGTCTCCTCCTATGTCTCTGTGCCTGTGTCTCTCACAGGAGCAGGATCTGTGGGTTCCATGGGCGATGTGGGAATCCTCAGAAGCCTCCATTGTCGCTGTATCCCTCTCCGGTCCTGGAGGTCTATTCCTTCCAAAGTCCTCCACACCCTGACCAGAGCAGTGATTCTGCATCCTCTTCCACATGGGGACCCTGAGGCTGCAACAAGGAGGGCCCTGACCTTGCTCTCCAGACTGGTGGCCCAGGGATCTGCCAAGTTCTGCGTAGCCAGGACCTCAGCCTACCAAGCCCCGAGTCTGTGCTCTGCTGAGAAAGACCTCTAGGGGGTAGAAAACATTTTCCTCAGACTGGGAACAGAGGGGGTCGGGGATGGAGATCCAAGGCCTCTGGGGCTGAGTGGGCCTTTTTTAGGCAGAGCAACACCCACCTAAGGCAGGGACTTCAGACAGAAAACACTCCTGACCCGGTCCCGCCTCAGGACAGTGGCTGCCTTCCCCGAATCCAGAGGAAGATGGATATCCTCTGCTTCTTTGGGCGTTCGTCCTCTGACGCACGAGAAAGCACTGGTAAGGCTCTAGTCTTCCTCTGGAAGTGCAACAGCCCTGAGTGGGACGGTCACTGGCCACACACGAAGACAGGCAACGTGCTAAGTAAGTGCAGGAGGTGATCCTGATCCAATGGCCTGCGGATCGGTGGGGATTGCTGCTTCTGTGCCCTCCAGTGGGCCCCCTTTGCCTGGATAGAAATCCTCCTGGAGTCTCCTCTTTGCCCTTGGAGCT
>NW_027410348.1:0-1101 GCF_003265705.2 Callorhinus ursinus | reverse complement strand
TTCTCTTCTCACAGCTGCTCTACCACCTGAGGAGCTAGAGCCGGATCTGGAGGGAGGGGTAGTGCCTGCAGTGACTTCAGGAGGAGACCAGGAGCCGGCAGGTGACCCGGCAACTGCCCACGGAGGGCCTGGCACTGTCCAGAAAGAACTGGCACCTGCTCCTGCGCCAGCCCCAGCCCCTGCCCCTGCTACAGTTCCTGCCACTCCCCCTTCCCCCAACCCAGCCCCTGCTCCTGCCTCGGACCCAGATCCTGACCTGTCTCCTGCGCCTTCCCTTAACCATTCCTCTGCCCCCTGCCCCAGCCCCTGCCCCTTCCTGTGCTCTTGTTCCTGCACCTGCCCCTCTTCCTGCTCCTGCCCCTGCCAGAGCTACTGTCCCTGACCCAGATCCTACCCTTGCTCCTGCCCCTGTCCATACTCCTGCCAGAGCCGCTGCCCCTTTCCCTGCCCCTGCCAGTGGTCCCCTTCCTGCCCCTGACCCAGATCCTGTCCCTGCTCCTGCACCTGCCACTACTGCTTACCCTGTCCCTCCCCTTGCCCTTGCCCCTGCCCCTGCTCTTACCTCTGTCCGTGCCCCTCTCCCTCCCCTTATCCTAGCCCTGCCCCTACTCCTGCTCCTACAGGGCTGCCACGGCCACATCCAGAGGCCACATCCAGAACTCACAGCCCTGCAGGGAGAGCTCCTTGTACAATTACCCTTAGTTCCATTGCCCAAACCCGAGATCCAGCCCGATTGTTTCATCCCCTCCCCCTGTGTTCTTTCTCTCTGGTACATATTAACTGTTATTTTATCCTTCCATGTCCTATATACTATTTATTATTTGTTTTAAATAAAATTACTTGTTTTCAATTGAACACATCTTGAGCATTAAGTACATGCCCAACGCTGTGCCACCACACCCCAGAACATTGCTGCAGAATATCTCATTCCCCAAAGAAGTCCCAAACCAGAAGCCCTCTCTGCCCTTTTCTCTCCCATCCCAGACCCTGGCAACCCCTATGCTGCTTTCTATCTCTGTTCCTTTACCCATTCCTGATATTTCTGTAATTGGATTCACACAATAGGGGCCTTCGTGTCTGCCCCCCTATTTTCAAAGGGGA
>NW_027410347.1:0-1101 GCF_003265705.2 Callorhinus ursinus | reverse complement strand
GAGAAAGAACAGCAAATAAAGCCTAAACCCAGCAGGAGAAGAGAAATAATAAAGATCAGAGCAGAAATCAATGAAATAGAAACCAAAAGAACAGTAGAACAGATCAACGAAACTAGGAGCTGGTTCTTTGAAAGAATTAACAAGATTGATAAACCCCTGGCCAGACTTACCCAAAAGAAAAGAGAAAGGACCCAAATCAACAAAATCATGAATGAAAGAGGAGAGATCACAACCAACACCAAAGAAATACAATTATAAGAACGTATTATGAGCAACTCTATGTCAGCAAATTAGATAACCTGGAAGAAATGGGTGCATTCCTAGAGATGTATCAACTACCAAAATTGAACCAGGAAGAAATAGAAAACCTGAACAGACCTATAACCACTAAGGAAATTGAAACAGTCATCAAAAATCTCCCAACAAACAAAAGCCCAGGGCCAGATGGCTTCCCAGGGGAATTCTTTCAGACATTTAAAGAGGAATTAATACCTATTCTCCTGAAACTGTTCCACAAAATAGAAAGGGAAGGAAAACTTCCAAACTCATTTTAGGAGGCCACCATTACTTTGATCCCAAAACCAGACAAAGACCCCATTAAAAAAGAGAATTACAGACCAATATCCTTGATGAACATAGATGCAAAAATTCTCACCAAAATACTAGCCAATAGGATCCAACAGTACATTAAAAGGATTATTCACCACGACCAAGTGGGATTTATCCCTGGGCTGCAAGGCTGGTTCAACATCAGCAAATCAATCAACGTGATACAATACATAAAAGAAAGAACAAGAATCATATGATCCTCTCAATAGATGCAGAAAAAGCATTTGACAAAGTACAGCATCCTTTCTTGATCAAAACTCTTCAGAGTATAGGGATAGAGGGTACATACCTCAATATCATAAACGCCATCTATGAAAAACCTACAGCGAGTATCATTCTCAATGGGGAAAAGCTGAGAGCTTTTCCCCTAAGGTCAGGAACGTGGCAGGGATGTCCACTCTCACCACTGCTATTCAACATAGTATTAGAAGTCCTAGCCACAGCCATCAGACAACAAAAAGAAATCAAAGGCATCCAAATCGGCAGAGAGGA
>NW_027410346.1:0-1101 GCF_003265705.2 Callorhinus ursinus | reverse complement strand
TTTACAATGTCTTCCCAAAGGTTCTTAGCTATTGTTATTATTATTATATAATCAAGTTCTTTTTAACTTCTGACTTTAAGTAAGTATAAGAACTAGAGTGGTCTGGGGGGGGCGGAGCAAGATGGCGGAGGAGTAGGAGACCTAGATTTCATCTGGTCTCAGGAATTCAGCTGAATAGGGATCAAACCATTCTGAAAACCTACGAACTCAACAGGAGATTGAAGAGGAGAGTAGCAACAATTCTCTGAACAGAGAAGCGACCACTTACTGGAAGGTAGGACGTGCAGAGAAGTGAATCCGAGGCGATATTCGGGAGGATAGACGGCGGGGGAGGGGCCTCCGTCGGCCGCTTCTGGCAAGTGCTAGAGCCGCGGAGCACAAAATCGGAACTGTTAGAAGTCGGCTCCGCTGAGGGACGTCGCTCCAGTGGCTAAGCAGGGGGTGGCATCCTCCCGGGACAGTGTGGTCTCAGGACCCTTGGGGTCACAGAAAGACCGGGGGGTGCCTGAGTGCGCCAGAGCTCCCAGGGATCGGAGCGGGGAAGCCGGCTGCAGAGACGGAGCTGAGGCGCGGGCTCTCAGCTAGGGGTTGCCATAGACTGTGATTCGCGGCCCAGTCGGGCCACTGCTCCTCCAGCAGGGACCCAACAAGCGGCAGATCTGGGGAGACTCCCCTACCTCCCCCGGGAGGAGCGGCGCGGGAGCACACCGCAGGGATCTGCTGGGTTTGGAGACTCCACACGGGGTCGGGTGCCAGAGATAGAAACGCTCGGTCACAGGCCGGGTGAGCACGGAGAGCGGCCGGAGACCGGGGACAAGGGAGTGACTGCTTTTCTCTGTGGGCGCACTGAGGAGCGGGGCCCCAAGTTCTCAGCTCCTCCGGGTGGAGATTGGGAGGCCACCATTTTTGCCCTGGTCCTCCAAAGCTGTACCGAGAGCGTGCAGGGAACAAAAGCTCCTGAGATCAAACCCAAGCAGCTTGCTTAGCCCGGACCGACAAGGGCGGGGCAATTCCGCCTCCGGCAAAGACATTTGGAAACCATAGCAACAGGCCCCTCCCCCAGAAGATCAGCACGAACAGCCAGCAAGCCAAGACCAAGTT
>NW_027410345.1:0-1101 GCF_003265705.2 Callorhinus ursinus | reverse complement strand
ACAGAGACGGAGCCGAGGCGCGGGCTCTCAGCTCGGGGTTGCCATAAACTGTGATCCGCGGCCCAGTTGGGGGGCCCAGCCACTGCTCCTCCAGTAGGGACCCAACAAGTGGCAGAGCTGGGGAGATTCCCCTTCCTCCCCAGGGAGGAGCAGCGCAGAAGCGCACCACAGGGATCTGATGGGTTTGGAGACTCCACACGGGGTCGGGTGCCAGACATAGAAGCGCTGGATCACAGGCTGGGTGAGCACAGAGTGCGGCCGGAGACCGGGGAGACAGGAGTGAATGCTTTTCTCTGGGGACGCACTGAGGAGTGGGGCCACGAGTTCTCAGCTCCTCTGGGCGGAGATTGGGAGGCCACCATTTTTACCCTGGTCCTCCAAAGCTGTACCGAGAGCTTGCAGGGAACAAAAGCTCCTGAGAGCAAACCCGAGCATCTTCTTAGCCCAGACCGACAAGGGTGGGGCAATTCCGCCTCCGGCAAAGACATTTGGGAACCACAGCAATAGGCCCCTTCCCCAGAAGATCAGCAGGAACAGCCAGCAAGCCAAGACCAAGTTTACCGATCAAGAACAGGAGAAATCCAGCGCTATGGGAATACTGCACATTGAATTCATGGCTTTTTTAACATAATTCATTAGTTTTTCAAAGTTAATTTTTTAACTGTTTTTTTTAATTTTTTTCCCTTTTTCAAACATCTTATCAATCCCTTTTTTAAAAAAAATATTTTTTATTTTTCATTTTTAGAGTCATGTTTTTATGCCTTCATAGTAGTTACCATTATTTTTGGCATATATATATAAGTTGTTCTCTCTTTAAAATTTTGAGATACAATTTCTTCTAACATATCAAAATACACCCTAAATCACTAGTGTATGGCTTTGTTCTATTCTTCTGCCTGATCACATTCTCTCCCTTTTTTTTTCTTTTTTTTCTTATTTTTTTCTTTTTCTTTTTAAATCTTCTTTCTTTTTAAAAACAACTTCTTATCTTATCAATTCCTTTTATAAAATCTTTCATACTTTTCATCTTTACACTCATCTGCCATCCCTTCATTGTATCAACCCTTATTTTGTACATATATAAGTCTATCTTCCTTTAAA
>NW_027410344.1:0-1101 GCF_003265705.2 Callorhinus ursinus | reverse complement strand
TGGTGTGGAATAATCCTTGAGCCTCCCACTGTTTCAGTGAGCGATACTTTCCTTATCATCCTCACATTTGCTCTCTGTTCTTCATAAAGGAGAGAGAAGAGACTGGAGAATGAGCCAGTTTGTTCTTTGGGGAGGAGCGATTAATGTGGGGGGCAGGTGTGAGTCTGGGGCTCCTTCCTCCCAGGGAGAAGAGTGAGGTCTGTGTGCCTTCCAGTCTCTGAGATGCGAGGACCCAATATCCAAGGCAGGGAGCCTTGAGTTTCCTACCAACAGCAAAGTTGTTTCTTCAGCAAGTGGGAGAGCGCCTTGCCATCATGGGAAAACAGCAAGAGCACTGGATGCGCGGCTGCAGCCCGTGACCCTAAGTGACCCCTTCCTTCCTTGGGCTTCAGAACCAAAGCCGTGCAGTCAGTCACCAGTGATGTGGAATCTGCTGCTTTCCCAGCCTGGCATCTCTTCTCACGTCCAATTCCAGCACCTCAGCTTGCCTTTGGGAAACCCATGTCACCTGCCTACCATCCAGACAGTTCCAGAGGGCAGACCCCACTTTCCACCCACTTCAGAGATGGGTGTATGATCCAAGTCTACCCAACCCCTTGCTCTATTTTCTGGGTGCTCTGATGGCTTCAAGGGTGAGAGTCTGACCCAAGCCGGGCCAAAGACCCTTAAAGCCATGACTTTTCATGGAACCCAAGGGAAAGAAAAACCCTTCCCAGTAGAATGGATGGTGAGTGGGTGTCAGCCTGGAGTTGTGGGAGGCCCCAGATGCAGTGAGAGAGACTGTGCCTATGAATGGGGCCACCCCAGGGCGCTTCGTAGGATGGAAGGTTGGAGAGGGTCTAGGTCACATTGTGAGAGTGTGAGCCTTTGGGCCTGCCAGGTCCAAACCCACTCTTCTCTCTTGCAAGTATTAAGGTATTTCTACCATTAAAAAATATTAACTTCTTTTACTGTACTAAGTGTGTCCAGTCCCTTGCCATCCAAAAAACTACTGGGTGACACATCAGGATCCACAATCCCTGAGACTACCCATGCACAGTATCCTCGCTTAGTAGGGTATGGCTGGGGGAGAGGAAGACAGTGAGTGGGGTCGGGTCTAAG
>NW_027410343.1:0-1102 GCF_003265705.2 Callorhinus ursinus | reverse complement strand
CACTGCTCCTCGGCTCCCAGCTAGTGGCCTGGCGGCTGTATGGAAGAACTAAATTGCTTTCCGGGAAGGAGTGCTAACTGCCCACACCGCTCACCATCCCCCTGTGCACTCTGCAATCCAGGCTCCGTGCCAGGCTTACGTCAATCACCAGCACACCACATGTTGCCGCCATGGGAGGGATCGTTCAGCATCAACCCATCGCACAGAGGAGGAGAGCGACGCCCAGCGAGGGCAGGTAAAATGGCTCCAGTCCCAGAGCTGATCAGCAGAGGAGATGGAAAGGCAGCCCTCCAGAGCCCCTGCTAGACAAGCCAGAGTCTCCCTCAGTTGAAATTGAGCCCCCGCCTGCCTGAGGAGCCACGCACTGGCCCCTGACATTCATGATGGTCTGTACTTGACCGTGAAGGTGAGCTGGCCGACTAGGAGGGGGAGTTCAGCTGCATGGACAGGCTGTAGCTCCAGGAGAGAGTGACACATCTGAGCTAGCAGGAGCCACACACTGGTATCCCTCCCGGAGCCAGACCAGGAGCTGGAATCTCGGTGCCCGAGGGGCCAGCTCACAAAAGGGTCTGCACAGATCAGGGATCCATGGCCCCCAGGGAGCGTCCACTCTGCCCTCTCCCCGCTACATCCTGGCCTCACCTCTCCTCACTGTGGGGCAGCAGGACCCGGAACCAGGTCCCATAGGGACGGTGCGACAGTCCGCTTGATGGTCAGGGTTCCCCAAGGGACCCAGGGGCTTGCCAGGACACGGGAAAAGACAGGGTCTGGGTTCCCTTATCCACCACCACACTGGGCACTTCGGAGTAGGAAGAGATACCCACCCCCAAGGCCGGGTGCTATAGCACAAAAGGCCTCAACTTACTTGGCTGTCACTTGGTCTGCAGTGATGCAGTGTCCCAAGGTTCCGACAGTCGGAAGTAGTAGAAGTGCCTGTTGTCCTTGGATATCCATCCCCGAACCCCTGAGATCCCAGTCTTGGGAACAAGGTTTCTAACACTTCGAGGTTCTTTTCAGCAGAGGACAGACTGGGGCTTGGGGGTGAGGATCTGGCTACACAGAACGTGGCAGAGCACAGGGCCACCAGTCTGGAGACCAAGGT
>NW_027410342.1:0-1102 GCF_003265705.2 Callorhinus ursinus | reverse complement strand
CTCCCGTCTCACATGGAGGTCTTTCAACCATTTGGAGTCTATTTTTGGGTGTGGTGTAAGGAAATGGTCCAGTTTCCTTCTTCTGCGTGTGGCTCTCCAATGTTCCCAACACCATTTGTTGAGGAGACCGTCGTTTGGCCGTTGGACATTCTTTCCTGCTTTGTCAAAGATAAGTTGACCATAGAGTTGAGGGTCCATTTCTGGGCTCTCGGTTCCGTTCCATTGATCTATGGGCCTGTTTTTGTGCCAGTACCATACTTTCTTGACGATGACAGCTTTGTCCTAGAGCTGGAAGTCCAGAATGCTGATGCCGCCAGCTTTGCTTCTCTTTTTCAATATTCCTCTGGCTATTCGGGGTCTCTTCTGGTTCCATGCCAATTTTAGGATTATTTGATCCCTTTCTTTGAAAAGAGTGGATGGTATTTTGGTGGGGATTGCATTGAATGTGTCGATTGCTCTCGGTAGCATGGACATCTTCACAATGTTGGTTCTCCCAATCCATGAGCGTGGAACGTTTTTCCATTTCTCTGTGTCTTCTTCAGTTTCTTTCCCGAGTATTTTATAGTTTTCTGAGTACAGATCCTTTGCCTCTTTGGTTAAATTTATTCCTAGGTATCTTATGGTTTTGGGTGCAGCTGTGAATGGGATCGACTCCTTGATTTGTCTCTCTTCTGTCTTGTTGTTGGTGTATAGGAATGCCACTGATTTCTGTGCATTGATTTTACAGCCTGCTACTTGACTGAATTCCTGTGTGAGTTCTAGCAGTTTGGGGGTGGAGTCTTTTGGGTTTTCCACATAAAGTATCATATCATCTGCAAAGAGTGAGAGTTTGACTTCCTCTCTGCCGATTTGGATGCCTTTGATTTCTCTTTGTTGTCTGATGGCTGTGGCTAGGACTTCTAATCCTAGGTTGAATAGCAGCGGTGAGCGTGGCTAGCCCTGCCGCGTTCCTGACCTTAGGGGAAAAGCTCTCAGCTTTTCCCCATTGAGAATGATATTCGCTGTAGGTTTTTCGTAGATGGCTTTTAGGATATTGAGGTATGTACCCTCTATCCCTCTACTCTGAAGAGTTTTGATCAAGAAAGGATGCTGTACTTTGTCA
>NW_027410341.1:698-1102 GCF_003265705.2 Callorhinus ursinus | reverse complement strand
TGAACAGACCTATAGCCACTAAGGAAATTGAAGCAGTCATCAAAAATATCCCAAGAAACAAAAGCCCAGGGCCAGATGGCTTCCCAGGGGAATTCTATCAGACATTTAAAGAAGAATTAATACCTATTCTCCTGAAACTGTTCCAAAAAATAGAAATGGAAGGAAAACTTCCAAACTCATTTTATGAGGCCACCATTACCTTGATCCCCAAACCAGACAAACACCCCATCAAAAAGGAGAATTACACACCAATATCCTTGATGAACATGGATGCAAAAATTCTCACCAAAGTGCTAGCCAATAGGATCCAACAGTACATTAAAAGGATTATTCACCACGACCAAGTGGGATTTATCCCTGGGCTGCAAGGCTGGTTCAACACCCGCAAATCAATCAACGTGATA
>NW_027410341.1:0-598 GCF_003265705.2 Callorhinus ursinus | reverse complement strand
TCATTTTATGAGGCCACCATTACCTTGATCCCAAAACCAGACAAAGACCCCATCAAAAAGGAGAATTACAGACCAATATCCTTGATGAACATGGATGCAAAAATTCTCACCAAAATACTAGCCAATAGGATCCAACAGTACATTAAAAGGATTATTCACCATGACCAAGTGGGATTTATTCCTGGGCTGCAAGGCTGGTTCAACATCCGCAAATCAATCAACGTGATACAATACATTAACAAAAGAAAGAGCAAGAATCATATGATCCTCTCAATAGATGCAGAAAAAGCATTTGACAAAGTACAACATCCTTTCTTGATCAAAACTCTTCAGAGTATAGGGATAGAGGGTACATACCTCAATATCATAAAAGCCATCTATGAAAAACCTACAGCGAATATCATTCTCAATGGGGAAAAGCTGAGAGCTTTCCCCTAAGGTCAGGAACGCGGCAGGGATGTCCACTCTCACCACTGCTATTCAACATAGTATTAGAAGTCCTAGCCACAGCAATCAGACAACAAAAAGAAATCAAAGGCATCCAAATCGGCAAAGAGGAAGTCAAACTCTCACTCTTTGCAGATGATATGATACTGTA
>NW_027410340.1:0-1103 GCF_003265705.2 Callorhinus ursinus | reverse complement strand
CCCCGCTCCCACACAGGGGCAGTCACCTTACCTCTCTGGGCCTCAGTTCCCTCATTGTGAAAATGGGGAGGCAATCCCCGAGGCTTCCTCGTAGGGCCGAGTAAGTTAATGGGTGGAAAAACTTTGGAATCTGTAAAAAGAAAGAAAAAGGGGGCGGAGCAAGATGGCGGAGGAGCAGGAGACCTGGATTTCGTCTGGTCTCAGGAATTCAGCTGAACAGGGACCAAACCATTCTGAACACCTACGAACTCAACAGGAGATCGAAGAAGAGAGTAGCGACAACTCTCTGAACAGAGAAGCGACCACTTTCTGGAAGGTAGGACGTGCGGAGAAGTGAATCCGAGGCGATATTCGGGAGGATAGACGGCGGGGGAGGGGGCCTCCGACGGCCACTTCTGGCAAGTGCTAGAGCCGCGGAGCACCAAATCGGAACCTTTAGAAGTCGGCTCCGCTGAGGGACGTCGCAGCAGTGGCTGAGCGGGGGGTGGAATCCTCCCGGGACAGTGTGGTCTCAGGACCCTTGGGGTCACAGAAAGACCGGGGGTGCCTGAGTGCAGCAGAGCTCCCAGGGATCGGAGCGGGGAAGCCGGCTGCAGAGACGGAGCCGAGGCGCGGGCTCTCAGCTCGGGGTGGCCATAAACTGTGATCCGCAGCCCAGTCAGGCCACTGCTCCTCCAGCAGGGACCCAACAAGCGGCAGAGCCAGGGAGACTCCCCTTCCTTCCCGGGGAGGAGCGGCGCGGGAGCGCACCGCAGGGATCTGCTGGGTTTGGAGACTCCACACGGGGTCGGGTGCCAGAGATAGAAACGCTCGGTCACGGGCCGGGTGAGCACGGAGAGCGGCCGGAGACCGGGGACACGGGAGTGACTGCTTTTCTCTGGGGGCGCACTGAGGAGCGGGGCCCCGAGTTCTCACCTCCTCCGGGCGGAGATTGGGAGGCCACCACTTTCACCCTGGTCCTCCAAGGCTGTACGGAGAGCTTGCAGGGAACAAAAGCTCCTGAGATCAAACCCGAGCAGCTTGCTTAGCCCGGACCGACAAGGGCGGGGCAATTCCGCCTCCGGCAAAGACATTTGGGAACCACAGCAACAGGCCCCTCCCCC
>NW_027410339.1:354-1103 GCF_003265705.2 Callorhinus ursinus | reverse complement strand
AAAAAATTATTAAAAAAAAGAAATGTTTTTCCCATTCTATAGGTTGCTTTTTCACTCTGTTGATTATTTTCCTTTGTCGTGTAGAAGCTTTTTTGTTTTATGTAGTCCTTATCTAATTTTGCTTTTGTTGCTGTGCTTTTGGAGTAATATCCAAGAAATCATTGACAAACCCAACATAAAGGTTAATCTTTGACCTTTTATTTTTCTTCCTTGCTATCTCCCATGTGGGGCAAATCCCCATTTCCCTTCCCTCTATTTGTCTGGTTATGTCCCTTCTGGTCTTGAGAGGCACAGAATGTAGATCTCTGAATGTTCGAAGTAGATCCCTTAGTCCTTTGGTTTCACTTCACAGATGAGGTGCCTGAGGTCCAGAGAGGGGAAGTGATTTGTCTCTACGCTCACAGCTGCTTAGTGTAAGCTCAGAATTGGTACCTGGGTCTTCTGATACCCAGATATCTTTGCTTTCTGTTTATAGCTTAGAGAGAGAGAACTTGAAGTTGAGCTAGGAGACAGAAGTTCACAACCTCTTTAAGATAACATGAGGGGGCGCCTGGGTGGCTCAGTCGTTAAGCGTCTGCCTTTGGCTCAGGTCATGATCCCAGGGTCCTGGGATCGAGCCCCACATCAGGCTTCCTGCTCCGCAGGAAGCCTGCTTCTCCCTCTCCCACTCCCACTGCTTGTGTGCCTTCTGCTTCTCCCTCTCCCACTCCCCCTGCTTGTGTTCCCTCTCTCGCTGTGTCTCTCTGTCT
>NW_027410339.1:0-254 GCF_003265705.2 Callorhinus ursinus | reverse complement strand
GCCTTTGGCTCAGGTCATGATCCCAGGGTCCTGGGATCGAGCCCCACATCAGGCTTCCTGCTCCGCAGGAAGCCTGCTTCTCCCTCTCCCACTCCCACTGCTTGTGTGCCTTCTGCTTCTCCCTCTCCCACTCCCCCTGCTTGTGTTCCCTCTCTCGCTGTGTCTGTCTAATAAATAAATAAAATCTAAAAAAAAATATAAGATAACATTAGAATAGCACAGATAATGTGCTTAGGCACCTGTAGAGTGACACA
>NW_027410338.1:591-1103 GCF_003265705.2 Callorhinus ursinus | reverse complement strand
ACGGCTAAAATTAACAAGTCAGGGAACGACAGATGTTGGCGGGGATGTGGAGAAAGGGGAACCCTCCTACACTGTTGGTGGGAATGCAAGCTGGTGCAACCCCTCTGGAAAACAGTATGGAGGTTCCTCAAACAGTTGAAATTAGAGCTACCGTTCGATCCAGCAATTGCACTACTGGGTATTTACCACAAAGATACAAATGTAGGGACCCGAAGGGGTACATGTACCCCAATGTTTATAGCAGCAATGTCCACAATAGCCAAACTGTGAAAAGAGCCAAGATGTCCATTGACAGATGAATGGATAAAGAAGAGGTGGTATATATACACAATGGAATATTATGCAGCCATCAAAAGGAATGAGATCTTGCCATTTGCAACGACGTGGATGGAACTGGAGGGTGTTATGCTGAGTGAAATAAGTCAATCAGAGAAAGACATGTATCACATGACCTCACTGATATGAGGAATTCTTAATCTCAGGAAACAAACTGAGTGTTACTGGAGTGGTGG
>NW_027410338.1:0-491 GCF_003265705.2 Callorhinus ursinus | reverse complement strand
CCAAAGGGGTACGTGCACCCCAATGTTTATAGCAGCAATGTCCACAATAGCCAAACTGTGGAAAGAGCCAAGATGTCCATCGACAGATGAATGGATAAAGAAGATGTGGTATATATACACAATGGAATATTATGCAGCCATCAAAAGGAATGAGATCTTGCCATTTGCAACGACGTGGATGGAACTGGAGGGTGTTATGCTGAGTGAAATAAGTCAATCAGAGAAAGACATGTATCACATGACCTCACTGATATGAGGAATTCTTAATCTCAGGAAACAAACTGAGGGTTGCTGGAGTGGTGGGGGGTGGGAGGGATGGGGTGGCTGGGTGATAGACATTGGGGAGGGTATGTGCTATGGTGAGCGCTGTGAATTGTGCAAGACTGTTGAATCACAGATCTGTACTTCTGAAACAAATAACGCAACATATTTTAAGAAAAAAGAAAAAGAAGAAGATAACAGGAGAGGAAGAAAAGGGGAGTATGTCAGAG
>NW_027410337.1:825-1120 GCF_003265705.2 Callorhinus ursinus | reverse complement strand
TTTCCTTCCCACTATCCATGCCCACATTATGTCAAGTGGAAGCCAATCATCAGACTCATTTCCTGAGGAAACTGTGGCAGAGAATAGGCAGCACAGAAAATTTGCAGAGATATACTGTTTTTGGATAACTTGCAAATATGCCTAAAGAAAGAGAAATCAAATTCTCTTCATTTTTTAAAGCAAAAAGAAGTGGGAACACACATGGGTGATCTCATAAGAAGTACTTACGTTGCCTGGTTTGCATCAGACACGCCCCGTCCGTGAAGTCAAGGGCTTCGCCTCAGTCCCCAACCCC
>NW_027410337.1:0-725 GCF_003265705.2 Callorhinus ursinus | reverse complement strand
GAATTGGTTACCACTCCTCCTTCCTCTCCCTGCAGCTGTGGCCCCCCAAACCCTACACAACACCCCCCGAACCCAGCCCAGGTAAGGCTGTGCCAGCCAGAGAGAAACATGAGGGAGGACTTTCCAACAGCCCGCGAAGAGCAGATACATCTCTGTCTCTTGCTCTCTCTAGCTCTCTCTCTCTCTCTCTTCGGACCCTGGTTGGAGGACACCGAGTGCTATGGCTGCACCTGTGCAGTTCAGACCAGTCCCCACAGCCTCCTCCAGGCCTAGACACTGCGGGGGGGAGGGGAGGACCAAAAGTCCGCAACCCCTGGGCCCTCAGGCTGACACCAGCCCACAACACCCACATGCTGAACATATCCCAGGGCCTGCTTCTTCCCCAGGCGGGCTCCTAGGACAGGGACGGCGCGCCCCCTCGTGGCCGCGCGGGGAGGCGCCCAAGGATCCCGCTGTTGAGGGCAGGGCCAAASGGGACCACTGCTTCTGCTCCCTTAGACCAGGCTCAGAGTTCTCAGCAGGGGGTTAGTGGGGTCCCAGGCTCCCCACTCTGCCACCGCCTGCCCTCCCTCCACCGCTTGGCGCTTCCCCCTGGAGGGGATTTCTGCAGTCAGGTCGGCCTTTGGAGGGAAAATAGCCAGGTCTGGAAAAACAAACAGACTACTTTGAAGAGATTTAGGCAATTGTATGGTCATGGATGGAGCGCCCTAGGGTTCTGATTTGCC
>NW_027410336.1:0-1103 GCF_003265705.2 Callorhinus ursinus | reverse complement strand
ACAGATGTTGGAGAAGTTGTGGAGAAATGGGAACCCTCTTACACTGGTGGTGGGAATGAAATTGGTGCAGCCACTTTGGAAAACAGTATGCAGGTTCCTCAAAAAGTTACAATTAGAGCTATCCTATGACCCAGCATTTGCACTACTGCGTATTTACCACAAAGACACAGATGCAGTGAAAAAAAGGGGCACATGCACCCCAATGTTCATAGCAGCAATGTCCACACTAGCCAAACTGAGGAAGGAGCCGAGATGCTTTTCAACAGACAAAGGGATAAAGAAGATGTGGTCCATAAATACAGTGGAATATTACTC
The DNA here is from genome assembly GCF_003265705.2 of Callorhinus ursinus. Taxonomy (NCBI): domain Eukaryota; kingdom Metazoa; phylum Chordata; class Mammalia; order Carnivora; family Otariidae; genus Callorhinus; species Callorhinus ursinus. Next base: position 788 of record NW_027410336.1, on the reverse strand, counting down.
AGCCATCAGAAAGGATGAATGCATTTGTATCGACGTGGATGGAACTGGAGGGGATTATGCTAAGTTAAATAAGTCAAGCAGAGAAGGAGAGTTATCGTATGGGTTCACTTATTTGTGGAACATAAGGAATAGCATGGAGGACATTAGGAGAAGGAAGGAAAAAATGAATGGGGGGAATCAGAGGGGAAGATGAACCACGAGAGGTTATGGGCAAAGAAACAAAACAAAACAAAAAAACAAATCAACACCTGCCACACATTTTTCAAACAATTAGTCATAGTAAGGAATACATTTTCTTTTTTTCTTTTTTCTTTTTCAGGTTTGTATTAATGTAAATTCAGTTATTCAACATATAATGTAGTATTGGTTTCAGAGTTAGAGGTCAGTGATATCAGTCTTATAGAACATACAGTGCTCCATTCATCATGTGCCCTCCTTAACACCCAGCACCCAGACACCCCATCCTCCACCCTCCTTCCCTTCAGCAGCCCTCAGTCTCCTTTCTATGATTAAGGAGTCCTTATGTTTGTCTACCTCTCTCATTTTGCCTTGGTTTATTTTTTCCTCTTTTCCCTATGATCCTCTGTTTTGTTTCCTAAATTCCGTATACTAGTGAGATCATATAATCATTGTCTTTTTCTTTTTTTTTTAAAGATTTTATTTATTTTGTTTGAGGGAGAGAATGAGAGAGAGAGAGAGAGCATGAGAGGGGAGAGGGTCAGAGGGAGAAGCAGACTCCCCGCTGAGCAGGGAGCCCGATGCGGGACTCGATCCCGGGACTCCAGGAT
>NW_027410335.1:0-1103 GCF_003265705.2 Callorhinus ursinus | reverse complement strand
AAAAGCTTTACTCCTGAGCACTCGGGAATTACAGACCTAAGATGTGTATAGGCACAAGTACTAATAGTGAATTTGATCCATATGAGATATCTTTTTAAGTTTATTTGTTTATTTATTTATTTGAGAGAGATAGAGATAGCAAGAGAGAGAGCATGAGCAGAGAGAAGACGCAGAGGCAGAGGGAGAAGCAGGCTCCCCACTGAGCAGGGAGCCTGATATGCGAATTATCCCTGGACCCTAAGATCATGACCTGAGCTGAAGGCAGATGTTTAACCGACGAGCCACTCAGGCACCCCCAATATAAGAAATCTTATATTTGCAAGGAAAAAACTGATCCCAATGGATATAATTTTAGTACATTTTAAATGGAAGTGGAAAAAATAGAGGTAGTTCATCTTTAATGTGTAGAAAACTCATCAAGAAACAGAAATTAGCCTAATGGAGTTTTCTGCAGAAAGTATATCCTTGGTACAGAATCGCCTGTGACCTGCTTCTGGTCACTAGAGTTGGGCCTGTGTATTTCTCTTGGGTAGGTACTCAGATAGTGGAATGGCTGTGTTATATGGCAGGTGTAAGTTTTGACATATGAATGCACCCAGGAAACCAGGACCACAATCAACATAGTGAACCTGTCCATCACTCCAAAGGCTTCCTTGGGGTACTCTGTAATCCCTCCAGCCCCTTCCCTCCCCGGCCATAGCAACGTCTGCTCTGTTTCTCTCACTGTGTATCCGTTTGCATTGAAAAAATAATTTAAATAAATGCAGTCATACAGAGAGTGCTCTTTTTTTTTTTTTTTTTTTTTTTTTGGTCTAGCTCCTTTGGTCTAGCAGGCTCTCCAATGAGCAGGGAGCCCTGTGCGGGGCTCCGTCCCTGGACCCAGAGATCATGATCTGTGCTGAAGGCAGAGGCTTAAGAGACTGAGCCACCTAGGCGCCCTGGGATTTCTAAATATTTTACTAAAAAAAAAAATGAAAAAGCCACAAGCTATTCTGTTTGCCACTAATTCCTACACCACAAAGGAAAACACGACCCAACTGCATTTATTCATGTCCCGGCACCTCAACATCAGTTTTAGATATTTTCCTATATACTTTGTAAAT
>NW_027410334.1:395-1103 GCF_003265705.2 Callorhinus ursinus | reverse complement strand
TGTGCTCATAACACCTGGGCATAAATGGATGGAATCAGGAGGAAGCTTCCTTTGCGGGTGAGAAGTGAAATTCAGGGGCTTGAGAAATGGGCGGCTTACATCCTTAGATAAATGGTGCCTCAGGTGATTTGAGGGTGCTGCTTTCAGGAGCCAGTGTGGAGGTTGGTAGAGTGCAGTTCACTTAGATATACGAGGGAAGTGCGTTGCTTATGTGATCCCAACACTTAGAATCTCCTGTGCTTAGCTGCTCAAACCCTGCTTACAATACCTTGGGTTCCACAAACATGAGGCTCCTGGAAGGCCTGGTACCTAGCGCTGCTCACGCCTTGAATCCCTATTCCTTCATTTGTAAAATGCGGTAACATTTTTGGGAGGTGGTTGTGTGAGTAGGAGGTAGGAGATGGCAGGTTTGGGGAGGGGATATACAAGGGCAAGTGACAGATGCTGCCCAGAGGAGGGAGGGGAGAAGGGGGGTTGAGACTGTGAGCGTGGTCGTTGTCCTGGCCTTTCCTGCCCAAAGGCAAAACATCAGCTTTGGGAGGACCTCAGTGTGGGATTTGCCTCTGTCCCATTTCTGGCCTTCTTTGCCCCTAAGGATCACAGGGCATCATAGCCCAGCACCTGCCGAGTCACAGACCAGCACCAGATCCCTCCTGCCTCCTTCACTGCTGCTTGACACCCACAGGCAGGGTTCTGGGGTCTTTAGGG
>NW_027410334.1:0-295 GCF_003265705.2 Callorhinus ursinus | reverse complement strand
AGTGAAATTCAGGGGCTTGAGAAATGGGCGGCTTACATCCTTAGATAGATGGTGCCTCAGGTGATTTGAGGGTGCTGCTTTCAGGAGCCAGTGTGGAGGTTGGTAGAGTGCAGTTCACTTAGATATACGAGGGAAGTGCGTTGCTTATGTGATCCCAACACTTAGAATCTCCTGTGCTTAGCTGCTCAAACCCTGCTTACAATACCTTGGGTTCCACAAACATGAGGCTCCTGGAAGGCCTGGTACCTAGCACTGCTCACGCCTTGAATCCCTATTCCTTCATTTGTAAAATGCG
>NW_027410333.1:0-1103 GCF_003265705.2 Callorhinus ursinus | reverse complement strand
GCTAGATATTTGGTTCTCTGATTTATTTGTGAGGTACAACATCTAAACCAATCCTGACAAGTTTCCAAAACATTTCCCCTAGTATTGCAAATATTGATCAGGTGAAACACTGGAATTTAAATTGAATTCAAGGGAAGGGCTTGGCACACAGCGGCCTCGTGGACATGGGACAGCAGGACCAGCCGCTGCTCAGCCTCTTGCATTCCAAGCACTGGACAGTCAGCAGTTAAGTCCTCGGACCACAGCCATCTGGAGCCCTCGCGAGGCCGTCAGAGAGCCCTAAACAGAAAGCTACCACTCGACAGATAAGACAGGCTTCGTCATTTGACTGCGATGCCATTCAGTGTTCAAAACACAGGTGGGTGCTGTTTCTTGAAAATCAACCCATTTTAAGAATAGAGAGGGGTATATAATGTCAATGTGCCTCGGGTACCTCCTGTGGGAAGAGGGGAGTTCATTCTACTCTTTCCAGTACGCACTCGGTTCCTAGGCAGAGCCCACAGCCCGTGTCAGAGGCTGGGGCCAGGAGGAGAGCTGAGCGCGCCTTTCACCGCAGCTGTCCCTGGTCTAGTGCAAGAGCCAAAAAGGGACACACACAGTGACACCCAGTGCGCCACCGGCGCACGCACGGACGGGCAGGAGCGCAACGGTAGCAAAGAACAGAACAGAAAAGGAAGTCTTCTGAGTATCAGTTCTTAAACTGGGTCTAAGATCCAGGAGCTCCGCAGACGGCCCTCGATGAAAGGGATCTGTGGACCACGGCCCCCGTGTACGGCCAAAGCTCTGCTTCTGGAGACACACTCACTTTCTTTTTCATCTTCCAGTCACTCTGAAGTGACTTCTTCAAATATAGTTTGTCAAGTACAATCTGTTCTACACTTTGCTGCATTTAGTAGGTGTAGCTGGAAAAACCTATTGGTAATTACATAACGGCATCAATATACAAAATACTATGGAAAAGTATTTTTTAAGAAAAAAACATCAGGCTTCCACTATCCCACTAAAAATGTGTTTCTGAGAAACAACTTGGAAGAGTCAGAAGAGTCACACTAGTGTTTACGTCAGAAGGAGAAAGACTGTCACACTTCGGAGCACTTGTAACC
>NW_027410332.1:0-1103 GCF_003265705.2 Callorhinus ursinus | reverse complement strand
GGTTTAACTTTAAGCATAATGTGGTATATACATTATACCCTTTAAACCAATTCACAGCTTTAGGAATATAACCATAATAAGTTGCATAGTTATAAGCAGTGGATGAATAAATAAGACAGATGATTTCTCCCCAGTGGCCATTCATTTGTTTGCTTTTAGGAACCTGGAAGACATTGTCTTCTTTGAGTTCCAAATGTTCTGGGAAGTCTAGCTGTTTCTTAACTTACTCAATATCACCCTGAGTTGCTGAAGTAAGTGATTCTAAGAATCAAAGTTTGTTTGTTTTTTTTCCGATCTGAAGGAGTCAAAGGTGGACACATTGGAGATATCCCCAGGGAAGTCCTCTTTGAAGGTATTCTTGGGATCAGTCTTCAAAGGGTTCTCCTAATCTTACAGTCTGGGTACCCGCCTCTGCGCACCACCAGCAACGAAACTCTCCACTTGCAACACTTTCCCAATTGCAGTAAATGCCAGTGGGTACATAAACTGCAGGACTGCCACCCGTTCAGGAAAGTTAACTGTGCAGATGCGTAGCTACTTGGATCAGCGTGCCTGAATCACATCCGGAGCAGCCCGGCCCCACCAGCAGAATTTGACCAGTCACGTGGTAGGCACACATTGCAGGGGGTGGCACCTATGACAAACCTGTCTTATATTTTTCTGTCCCTTCTTCTTGCCATTTCTGCATTCTATTGTATTTGCCTTTTTTGTATTGTAAATTTTTTAATTAAAATATAAATAACAAAGTTTACCATTTTTACTATTTCTAAGTGTACAATTCAATGGCATTAAGGACATTCATAGTGTTGTGTGACCACCACCACTATCAATTCCAGAACTTTTTCATGATTCCAAACAGAAACTCTAACTATTAAGGAATAGCTCCCCATTCTGCCCTCCTCTGGGCACTGGTAACCTCTATTCTATATTCTGTCGTCATGAATTTCCTATTCTAGATACCTCATGTAAGTGGAATCCTACAATATTTGTCCTTTTTGTATCTGGCCTATTTCATTTAAAATATTTTCAAGGAGCGTTAATATGGTACCATGTATTAGAACTCCATTCCTTTGCATGGCTGAATAGTATTCCATTGTATGTAT
>NW_027410331.1:0-1103 GCF_003265705.2 Callorhinus ursinus | reverse complement strand
GGCCATCTTGGAGCTCCTTTTTCTCTGTAACCTCAAAACGGATGGGAGGCATGTGGGGAGGGACTCATCTGCCCCGCTCCAGCAGATCCTGTCCAGAACAAGGCTGAGGGGTTTAATGGGGGATAAAAAGCAATGAGGGGTCTTAGAGCCATACAGTGGGTAAATGAACTGTGTGTCCTGGATTTGAGTGTAGAGAGGATATCCTTGGTCAGAATCCAAGGCACACCACATCCCTCCCTACCAGCATGATTGGGGAAGTGGTGCTCCAAGCTCTTGATTGGAGGCAAGTTGAGTCACAGCTCTTAAAACAGGGCGTCACTGAGGGGTGTAAATGAGGTGACACATCCTGGCTGTAGCTGTGAATAACCATCTGGCATCAACACACATTCATGAAGCCAAATCTGCTCATTCTCCATGCACTTTCCCTCCCCTTCACCTGCATATGCCTCCAACACCCAACATCCTTCACAAGTGTCTGAGGAGAGGCCAGGGGATTTGACTTTCATGGATTTTAATTGGAAGTAGAGTATTTCAGGATGATGGGGGTTCCGTGGAGGGAGGAGCCAGGGCTTTCCCAAAACATGTCTTCTGGAATCCCTGACCACCGAGCCACCTGGCTGTAGTGTACAGGATCGCACCTACACTGCAGGAGGCCCCTGTGAACCTCATAGACCTCGAATTTGTAACTCCACCCACTGGTACAACGGGCGCATTTTTTCAACCAATTTGTGTGCAGGGTACCCTGAAGGCAAGATCGACACCTGCCAGGTAAGGTCCCTTCGGGCGCCCCTTTCCCTGTCAACACATCTTTTGTGAATCACTGAACTCCACTCCCTCCAGGGCCCTGCTTCAGTGACCCTTTCACTGGTCCCATCTTGTAGCAGTGAGGATGGGAGTTGATACCTGGGGGCCTTAAAAAGAACCAGTCACCACACAGAGAGCTTTATCCCACCGTGATACAGAAATCATACCACCCGAACACCACCCTGGAAGAGAATCCTTACCTCTGCTTACCAGAATAAAAAACATTGAAATCCACTTGTACACACATGCCCATGCATGCATAAAGCCTCATACGTGTAGTCATGGGTCGCTGATCTTCC
>NW_027410330.1:0-1104 GCF_003265705.2 Callorhinus ursinus | reverse complement strand
CAAGGGTTCTCCCTGTGCAGGCAGGATGGGCCTGAGTAGCCCTCCTGTGGCCCTGTTGCTGGAATCACAGCCTATGCACACTGATCACATGCTGCCGCCAGAACCCCTACCCTGTATGCGCCGTGTATAATATAGACGCTGCATTCACTCATCTCAGCCCATCCACGTGGCTGAATGTTGCCCCCATGGTTCAGGGTGAATGGAAGGCCGTATCACACACACCTGCCTTCTGAGACATGTGTCTGAACCTTTCTCATCCCAATGCCCATGGGAACCCACACTTGGCCGTCAGCATCTCTGAGGGAATGTGCAGCCTTACAAGGGTGACAGGCAACCAAGTGAGGAGCCTCCATGGGAACCCTGGTGAAAACAGAAAAGGCTGGGGACCTCTCAGCCCTGATTGCTTTGGGATGGAGAGCCTCTTTGAGACCTTGATCTCGCGGAGGGGCTGGATGAGCCGCTGGCTCTGCTTACACCACAGAGTGACACACAGGGTAGGGGTTGGCAGATGCATGGCTGAGTCAAAGGGGTCTTTGGGGCAGTCTTGCAACATTTTTGTTTACATTCACAACTGTTTCAAATAATTTGGTACAAAAGCAGAGATGAACGTGTGAACTCCATCCCCACCTACTCCCTGACAGGACTGAGTTGAGAGCAATGGACAGTCTGATCTGGTGAGTCTGATGTCCCACTACCACTGGCCAGAGGTCTTGGGCAAGTGCCGTGACCTTGCTGAGGCTCAGCACCCTCAGCTGTCACAGGAGATGCCACATGGACTCGAGAGTGTCCCTGTGAGGACCCGATGCTTCCAGAGAAATAGAGCTGCTGCTGAGTGGGCACGGGAAGGGGCATGGTAGACCACAAGAGTAAATAACTGTGTGTTTCATTTCTGCTTCCTGAATTGCTGTAACCCCTAGGAAGCCTTTGCTTCCTTGCCCCGCGGGGAGGGATGGGAAACAGGGGAGAAAGTGGTCCTAGTGTGGAAAGGCTGTTACTGACCAAATAAGATGAGGGACAAATCCTTTCATGGCCAATTTCACTATACAACATTGACACAGTAAGGAACATCTTATATTCCTTGCTGCTCCTTCAAAGTGACTTGAT
>NW_027410329.1:0-1104 GCF_003265705.2 Callorhinus ursinus | reverse complement strand
GGAGAGCGGGTTCCCAGGAAAGACCTGGTTGAGGTGCGCGCCACCTCTGCAGTGGCTCCCTGCAAAACAGATGATGAACGCGATGCTCACTTTTCGACTTTTTTCATAAGAGCGAAATCCTCTTCAGGATTCCTCCTGTTACTGAAGCCGGGTAATGACACAGATCTTTAAAAAAAAAAAAAAGCCATGTGTACCGTGAAATTTTAAAAAGTGGGGGATAATTGTACTTGAAAGTTGCCGAGGGAGTAGATGTTAAATGATCTGCTGGACATGAACATCAGCAGATCCACCATGAAAGGCACCTTCTGGAGCATGCGGAACACAGACGACCTCCTACCCCCAGAAACCTCCTCCTTCCCCTCTCTCAGGACAACCAGCAACACCTGGGAGTTACCCCAATTCATCCTTTGTCCCATTCCCAGTATCTAAACCATCGGCAAATCCGGTGAGCTCCATCTTAAACGTACCCAGAATAAGACTGACCACTGCTTCCAAGCCCACCTGTCCGGTCCACACTAGAGGCCATCTCTTGCCTGAGTTCCTGGAAATGCTTCATCATGGACCTCCCCTGCCCATCCTCAACACTCTGTCACTTGTTCTCAGCACTGTAGCCCGGATGACCCCCTGAAACAGAGTCCCATGCCGTCACAGCACTGCAATGGCTTTCTGTCTTCCACTGTCACCTCCCTGAGGTCATGTCCTAAGCTGTCACATGTGGCCATAGTCCCTTCTTGCTACCTCTGGACATACCTGGTATGCTCCTGCCTCGGGCCTTTTGCACATGCTTTCCCATCCGTTTAGAATACTCTTGACTTGATATCACTCACCTTCTTTAGATTTTGACTCAAGTATCATGTCCCTAGTGAAGTCCCACCTGGCCCCTATGTGAATAGCAAGCACCAGCCTTACCTCCCCTGCGGCACCCCAGCCCTGTCTCCTGCTCTGTATTTCTGTAGCAGTTATCACAGTCACCAGTCCATCTTGGGGGACAGAAACGAAGGCCTACACTGACGGTTTCACCACTGACTCCGTCCGATTTCCTGATCTAAAGCCCCGGGGGAAAAGGTGTCCCAGGGCTCTTGCACAGCCAGGATACCAAGGACC
>NW_027410328.1:227-1104 GCF_003265705.2 Callorhinus ursinus | reverse complement strand
AATACCTGTCCTCCTGATGCTGTTTCAAGAAATAGAAACAGAAGCAAAGCTTCCAGACTCATTCTATGAGGCCAGCATTACCTTAATGTGCAAACCAGGCAAAACCCCATTAAAAAGGAGAATTTCAAACCGATATCCCTGATGAATATGTGTTCCAAAATTCTCAAGAAAATCATAGCTAATAGGATCCAACAATACATTAAAAGGATCACCCACCATGAACAAGTGGGACTTGTCCCCAGGATGCAAGGGTGGTTCAACATTCGCAAATCAATCAATGTGATAGAACACATTAAAAAGGAGAGAGAAGAATAATATGGTCTTCTCAATTGATGCAGAAAATGCACTTCACAAAATACAGAATCCTTTCCTGATTAACAGTCTTCAGAGTATAGGGATAGGGGGAACATTCCTCAATTTCATAAAATCCGTCTATGAAAACTTCACAGTGAATATCATCCTCAATGGGGAAAAGCTGAGAACATTTCCCTTAAGATCAGGAACACGTGAAGAATGCCCACTCTCGCCACTATTGTTCAACATAGTACTTGAAATCCTAGCAACAGCAGTCAGACAACAAAAAGAAATAAAATGTATTCAAATTGGGAAAAAAAGTCAAACTCTCTCTTTTTGCAGATGACATGATACTTTATATGGGAAATCCAAAAGACTCCACCCCCAAATTACTAGAACTCATAGAGCAATTCAGTAATGTGGCAGGATACACACTCGATGCACAGAAATCAGTTGCTTTCTTATACAGTAGCAGTGTAACTGTAGAAAGAGAAATTAGAGAAACTATGACATTTACAATAGCACCAAAAATCATAAGCTACCTCGGAATAAACCTAACCAAAGAGGTAAAAGATCCACACTC
>NW_027410328.1:0-127 GCF_003265705.2 Callorhinus ursinus | reverse complement strand
GAGAGCCCAGATGTGGACCCTCAACACTATGGTTAAATAATCTTCGAAAAAGCAGGTAAAAATATGCAACGGACAAAAGTCAGTTTCTTCAATAAATAGTGCTGGGAAAATTGGACGAATATTTTCA
>NW_027410327.1:0-1104 GCF_003265705.2 Callorhinus ursinus | reverse complement strand
CGCTTTTACGTCAGAGATGCGCGCCGTGACGTCTGCGAACGGGAGCCGCCGAGGGGCGTGGCCTACTGGGGAGAGGGGCAGGGCCACGCCCCCAGGAAGTGGAGGCCGGAGCCAGGCTGTCAGGACCAGTACCCGGCCCGGTCGGGACGGGGCGCGGGTCGGTTTGCTGGAACGGGTTCTTCCCTCTGTCGCAGTGGCAGGTGGGCGGCCGGCCACAGTCTCGGTGCAGTTGTTCCCGGCAGAAGGGAGTCATCGTGGCCCGGCTCCCGGCCCCGCCGGCCGAGCACCGCGCAGGGTCCAGCCGGTCTCCCAGGAAAACCTGGGCTCGGCCAAAGCAGGTCAAAGGCCAGGAAGGACTGGCTTCGGACACGTTTTGGGCGGACCCCTGGAACCCTGGCTTCTGTGGCTCTGCTAACGGGTTTGCCCGCTCGGAAAGCGTCGATAGCCCTGGATGTGAGGCCCTTGCCGACTCGGTAGAGTCGCCTCCCTGCCCCCGGGGTGTTTTACGACCCCCCGGAGACCCTCAGCAGACGTTTCTATTAGGGACCTCCAGACCCACCGAACACAGTCATTCATCCCCATGGTACGTTCAATATCTTTTTTGGATTTTTTGGATTCTTGCCATGAAAAGAGTTTGAAGGAATATGTATCATTTTACTTTTGGATTTATTTGACTATAAAGAAGTCATTTAAATTGCTATTGGCTGTGTGATTTTGGGGGGCATCTCTAATCGAAAATTCTAAGGAAGTAAAAATACCTAGAAATTGCTTTCAAATTATTTTAATGATATATGTGCATTTAGATTTAATATTGTTTCATGTTTAAAACTTGATTGGGTTGTATGACAATAGATCTTACCTAGGTTTTGGCATTTAGGTGTGCTTTTATTATTGAACATATGGTTTATGGTGGTACGTCAGATAGTTTATTAGCGAACTTAGGGCACACTCTTGGATAGTTTTGTGTATTTACTTATTATTTTATTATTAAAACATGAATTAAAGGTAGAAATGATCCAAACCATTTTTTTTAAATAAAGCCCTAATTAATAAGAAGCCTCCGTAGGCAAGGACACGACATAGCAGGTAAGTGATTAGTTAGTG
>NW_027410326.1:0-1104 GCF_003265705.2 Callorhinus ursinus | reverse complement strand
CCAGCAGCTGGAGGAACTCGGGGTAGCCACCCTCCCAGGCTGCAGGATCGCAATGGCTGGCAGGGAAGGAGGCACCTGGTCTAGGAGAGAGCCCTCAGCCAGAGAGGAGGGGGCAGACTCTCCCCCAGCAGCAGGTGCACTGGGGCAGGCTGAGGGGTCATCCGTGGACAGCAGTGCCTGCAACTGGGGTCTCCACACAGACCCTCCTCCCCAGGCTCAGCACAAGCTTGTCTGGATGGCCTTTGTCTCCCAAATACAAAGTCTGGCCCAGGACCCTCCTCAAGCCCTGACTCCCAATCCTTTGACCTCAGCTCAAGTGACAAGAAATGTCCAATAGTTTAGGTGGGGTTGGGTACAAAGGGACATTTGCTTTTCTGGCTCATGCTGTAACATTGCTGGCATTTTAAAGATCTCAGGGCTTTGATTCAAAAACGGTAGGATGCCGCGGACCCCAGTCGGCTTTCTGGAAACCTGCCTCTGGGCCTTGCAGCCCTCCCATCCCACCATTTCTGCTCAGAACCCCTCCAGGTCACAGACCCACAGTCTTGGCTCCTCAGATGCCCGGACGAAGCACCTTCAAAACACGATCCTGGTGGGGCAGCAGGACACACTGAGGATTCCAGCAAATCTGCCTCCCAGAAACTGAGGGTACTGCTAGACGAGCTGTCTAAAAACAGCCATGTCAGGGTTCCAGGAAGATACCAGAGGCACAGGAGTAACTGAGGAGCATCTGAAGGTCAGGAAAGGTCAAAGCTTCCAGACCCTTCCTCCCTAAAGCTCCTCATTCCTCAGCCTTTCTTCCGGTGATTCTGCTTGGTTTCTATTTGCCCCAACTGTTATCCATTGCCTTAGGCAGCAGAGACTCATGTATGCCTTTAAATCTTTTGGACATTGAATGTCCTCCAGTAGCCACTTCACTACTGGGAAAGTTGGTAGCAAACAAGAAGTCCCAGAGGACTCCACGGGTCTGGACTTGGTGTTTCCCTCTCCTGAGATGGGGACACCTGTGGGAGGTGCAGGTGGTCAGCTGAGGGAGGGGGGCAGGCACCTGACGTGGACAGATGGGGTATAGGTGAGGCCCGAGGCCCCTGGGGTATGTGACTG
>NW_027410325.1:571-954 GCF_003265705.2 Callorhinus ursinus | reverse complement strand
CCTCCTTCACTGTTGGTGGGAATGCAAGCTGGTGCAGCCACTCTGGAAAACAGTATGGAGCTTCCTCAAAAAGTTGAAAATAGAGCTACCATACGATCCAGCAATTGCACTACTGGGTATTTACCCCAAAGATACAAATGTAGGGACCCAAAGGTGTATGTGCACCCTGATGTTTATAGCAGCAATGTCCACGATAGCCAAACTGTGGAAAGAGCCAAGATGTCCATCGACAGATGAATGGATAAAGAAGATGTGGTCTATATATATATTGGAATATTACGCAGCCATCACAAGGAATGAGATCTTGCCATTTGCAACGACGTGGATGGAACTGGAGGGTATTATGCTGAGCGAAATAAGTCAATCAGAGAAAGACATGTATC
>NW_027410325.1:150-471 GCF_003265705.2 Callorhinus ursinus | reverse complement strand
GCAAGACTTTTGAATCACAGATCTGTACCTCTGAAACAAATAATGCAATGTATGTTAAGAAAAAAAAAAGAAGATAGTAGGAGGGAAAGAATGAAGGGGGGGGACATCAAAAGGGGAGATGAACCATGAAAGACGATGGACTCTGAAAAACAAACTGAGGGTTCTAGAGGGGAGGGGTTGGGGGGATGGGTTAGCCTGGTGATGGGTATTAAAGAGGGCACTTTCTGCATGGAGCACTGGGTGTTATGCACAAACAATGAATCATGGAACACTACATCAAAAACTAATGATATAATGTATGGTGATTAACATAACAATAAA
>NW_027410324.1:0-1104 GCF_003265705.2 Callorhinus ursinus | reverse complement strand
AGGAGAACCCTGGGACCCTGGAGGGGCGGGTCTGGCGTCAGGTGGACTCTGAAGTGGGTGGGGAGGGAGGGAAGAGTAGGAACTGACTGAAAGCTACTGAAGAACATCTGGATCCTCAGGTTACCCCTCCCAGCTACAGAGCAAGGGACGTCTACCCCCTGGGGGAGGGAAAGCAGAGGGCGAGGCTGAAGGAAGGACAGTGAACGTGGGTGCAAGCCAGCGTGGCCTCCCTTCCCTGCTGCCCAGGTAGAAATTCAGCGTTGAGAGGAGGAGGAAGGACAGGAGAAGCCGGCGGCCAGTGTTTGCTGAAACCGTCAGGCATGAATTTAAGCACCTCGCCTACGTTCATTTAATTCCTAGTTTTAGACAATTAACATAGGAAATTCTTACTATAAAAAAGAAAAACAACCGAAATGTCCAAGACCAAATGTGGTCTATCCATACCATGTGACATCACCCGGGGAATGTGACGTGTGCTATGGCACGAAGCTTGAAAACATTTCGCTCAGTGAAATAAGCCAGACGCAATACGACAGACCCCGAAGGGCTCCACCTCCACGAGGTGACAGCAGTCAACTCCACAGACACGGAGGTACAGAAAGGCTACGGGGGCCGGGGAGGGGGGACAGCGAGGCGTCTCCCGGGTGCAGAGCTTGGGTTTGGGAGGAGGAAGGAGGCCTGGGGGCGGGAGGTGAGGACAGCAGTACAACAGCGTGAATGTGCTCACGGCCACTGCACTGCATGCTGCGTAGACGTGGTTAAGATGGTAAGTTTTATGTGAGGTCTGATCAATTTTTTAAAAAGGAACAAATGCTATAAATATCGCTGAAATCCAGCTCCCTAGCAGCCGCGTAACCCCCGGAAGATGGGTATTTCCTCATCACTACCCACATCTCCAACATACGAAGCTGGTTTCTACCCTGGGGTCTGCCTGAACGCACCACCAGGCCCCTTCCCCTCACCCTCCTGCCGGCTGCCGCAGTTAAGGAACTAGAATCGGTATGGCTATCCTGGAAAAGCCAAATCCTCACACACCAGGCACATTCAGGCAAGAGTTTGATCACTTGGGGAGCTGGCCTGTCAATGAGACCAAACACCAGAAGG
>NW_027410323.1:0-1104 GCF_003265705.2 Callorhinus ursinus | reverse complement strand
AGTCAACATTGCTCATACACACTGACTTCTCTAGACCTCAAGACCAGACCCTGAGGTGGGTGCCAATCTGGTAGAATGGAAAACGGAAGCAAAGCATCTACACATGTATCTGGACATAGCCCTCTTCTGGGCCAAGAACTCCTAACCATTTTGGCAAAATTTGGCTCCAAACTTTGGCCATTTAAAGTCGGTTTGCAACAAGAACATTCACATTCCTTTGGCCAAATTGTCATACAGCCACAGACATTCAAATAAAAAGGAAATGTGGTCCATTGGGAGGACCATGGCCAGGAAAGGAAGATGAAAATATGGGGACAAATAATACAATTTACTTTATTTCCTAGCTTTTTCGCAGCTCAAGGGAATGATCTTCCTTATTCTGTTTCCAGTGCACAACACCATGCCTGGCAATACTTAAGAAAGACAAGAAGCCTGAAGAAATGAGTATGCCCAGTTTTTTTCTTTTTTTTTTCTTTTAAAGATTTCATTTATTTGACAGAGAGAGACACAGCGAGACAGGGAACACAAGCAGGGGGAGTGGGAGAGGGAGAAGCAGGCTTCCTGCTGAGCAGGGAGCCCGATGCAGGGCTCGATCCCAGGACGCTGGGTCCATGACCTGAGCCGAAAGCAGAGGCTTAACGACTGAGCCACCCAGGCGCCCCTGCCCAATTCTTTTCTAAGCATGGTTATGGTTCTAATTCTTTTCATTTTCGATCCAGAAGGATTTAGCTTTGAATATAAGCACACTCATTTGTAGCTCAGGATTTTTGGCAATAATATACATAACAGTAAAATTAAGAGACAATATTTCTCGAATGTTTACTGTGTACTAGAAACACTGCTAAGCGTCTTAGGTTTGTGCTGACATTTCGACTTTCAAAAACATTAATGAGGTAGGCATTGTTCTCTCCCTGCTGTAGATGAGATGATTGAGAATCAGAGAGGCTCAGGAATGACTCAATGTCACACAGCTAGGAGGAGGTGGAGATATGATGTGTACCCAGTCCCACTAGGCTCTTTAGCCTCCTTTCTTCAACATGTTATATGGCTGCTACATGCTAAGGTAAACCCAACTGATGTCACTTTCCTCATCTGTAAAACAGG
>NW_027410322.1:348-1104 GCF_003265705.2 Callorhinus ursinus | reverse complement strand
TCAGCCCCTCAGCGGGTGCCGGGGTGCGGGCGGTGCCGGGGTGCGGGAGGTGCGGGCGGTGCCGGGGTGCGGGAGGTGCCGGGGTGCAGGTGGTGCGGGCGGTGCCGGGGTGCGGGAGGTGCCGGGGTGCAGGTGGTGCGGGCGGTGCCGGCGTGCGGGCGGTGCCGGGGTGCAGGTGGTGCGGGCGGTGCCGGGGTGCGGGCGGTGCCGGGGTGCAGGTGGTGCGGGCAGTGCCGGGGTACGGCTGATGCTGGGTGCGGGCGGTGCCGGGGTGCGGGCGGTGCCGGGATGCAGGTGGTGCGGGCAGTGCCGGGGTACGGCTGATGCTGGGTGCAGGCGGTGCCGGGGTGCAGGTGGTGTGGTCGGTGCCGGGATGCGGGCGGTGCACGTGGCGCGGGCGCCGCGGGCCCGCCGCTGATGCTGGTCTGCTGCGGGACAACCCCGGCCGCGGGGACAGCGGGCCTCTGCCCCTCTGCTGAGCTCGCATTCCACGCTTAGAGCTTTCCTCCTTTGGCACCAGTGTGCATCCCCCTTACCGGCGCCGGTGCGCTCGCGTCACGTGCGCGCGAGCAGGAGCGGTAGAGGGCGTGGCCGCCCGCAGGGGCGGAGGTCACTGAGGGGTCGTGACCCCGGCTGACCCGCGGTGCCATCCCGGTCCCTGGAGGCAGCTCACCCAGGCGCAGCCTCCCACCCAGGGGCGTTTTCAAGGACCGGGTCCCGAGAGCGAGGCACCGCGAGGCCCTGCGGGGGGACAGC
>NW_027410322.1:0-338 GCF_003265705.2 Callorhinus ursinus | reverse complement strand
GGGCACAGCCACCACGCCTGACCAGAATCTGCTCTGCTCACAGCTCCTGACCTATGCCAGATGCGGGGCACTCCACCGGCTTTGTGACCACACACAAACTGGTGCGTAGAGTCTGGTTAAACTGACGGGATGGGCTGTGAGAGGAAGGAGAAGGAAAGGATGGTCAGAACAACCATTGTTTTTTTCTTTATTTTATTTTATTTTCTTATGTTGTATTAATCACCATACATTACATCATTAGTTTTTGGTGTAGTGTTCCAGGATTCATCGTTTGCATATAACACCCAGTGCTCCACGCAGAACGTGCCCTCCTTAATGCCCATCACCAGGCTAACCCA
>NW_027410321.1:0-1104 GCF_003265705.2 Callorhinus ursinus | reverse complement strand
TCCTTTGGTTTTGTGGACTGTTTCTTTTGCTGTGCAAAAGCTTTTTATCTTGATGAAATCCCAAGAGTTCATTTTTGCCCTGCCTTCCCTTGCCTTTGGTGATGTTCCTAGGAAGAAGTTGCTGCGGATGAGGTCGAAGAGGTTGCTACCTGTGTTCTCCTGTAGGATTTTGATGGATTCCTGTCTCACCTTTAGGTCTTTCAACGATTTGGAGTCTATTTTTGTGTGTGGTGTAAGGAAATGGTCCAGTTTCATTCTTCTGCATGTGGCTGTCCAATTTTCCCAACACCATTTGTTGAAGAGACTGT
The DNA here is from genome assembly GCF_003265705.2 of Callorhinus ursinus. Classification (NCBI taxonomy): domain Eukaryota; kingdom Metazoa; phylum Chordata; class Mammalia; order Carnivora; family Otariidae; genus Callorhinus; species Callorhinus ursinus. The sequence goes on along the minus strand of NW_027410321.1, from coordinate 796 downwards.
CTTTCCTCCATTGGACATTCTTTCCTGCTTTGTCAAAGATGAGTTGACCATAGAGTTGAGGGTCCATTTCTGGGCTCTCTATTCTGTTCCATTGATCTATGTGTCTGTTTTTGTGCCAGTACCATACTGGCTTGATGATGACAGCTTTGTAATAGAGCTGGAAGTCCGGAATTGTGATGCCGCCAGCTTTGATTTTCTTTTTCAATATTCTTCTGGCTATTCGGGGTCTCTTCTGGTTCCATACAAATTTTAGGATTATTTGTTCCATTTCTTTGAAAAAGGTGGATGGTATTTTGATGGGGACTGCATTGAATGTGTAGATTGCTCTAGGTAGCACTGACATCCTCACAGTGTTTGTTCTTCCAATCCTTGAGCATGGAACGTTTTTCCATTTCTTTGTGTCTTCTTCAATTTCTTTCATGAGTATTTTATAGTTTTCTCAGTACAGATCCTTTGCCTCTTTGGTTAAATTTATTCCTAGGTATCCTATGGTTTTAGGTGCAATTGTAAATGGGATCGACTCCTTGATTTGTCTCTCTTCTGTCTTGTTGTTGGTGTATAGGAATGCCCCCGATTTCTGTGCATTGATTTTATATCCTGCTACTTCACTGAATTCCTGTATGAGTTCTAGCAGTTTTGGGGTGGAGTCTTTTGGGTTTTCCACATACAGTATCATATCATCTGCAAGGAATGAGAGTTTGACTTCCTCTTTGCGGATTTGGATGCCTTTGATTCCTTTTTGTTGTCTGATTGCTGTGGCTAGGACTTCTAAGACTATGTTGAATAGCAGTGGTGA
>NW_027410320.1:0-1104 GCF_003265705.2 Callorhinus ursinus | reverse complement strand
TTACCAAGTCCTTTTATAAAACCTTTTATAATTTTCATCTTTACAGTCATCTTCCATCCCTTCATTGTATCAACCCTTATTTTGTACATATATGTCTTTCTTCCTTTAAAATTTTAGGAGGCACTTTTTTCTAACAGACCAAAATACGCCCAAAATCTAGTGTGTGGCACTGATCTATGCACTAGCCTGATCATATTTGATCATATTCTGCTTTTTTTGTATTGTTTTGTTTTTGTTTTTATCTTTTTTTTTTCTCTTTTTTCTCTTTCTTTTTTCTTTCTTTCCCTTTCTTTTCCCCTGGTTTCAGGTCTTTTCTGATTTGTATACAGTATATTTGCTGGGGACGTTGTAAACCTGTTAGCATTTCGTTCTCTCATTCATCTATTCTCCTCTGGACAAAATGACAAGACGAAAGAAATCACCTCAGCAAATAGAACAAGAGGTACTACCATCAGCCAGGGACCTACTCAATACAGACATTAGTATGATGTCGGACCTAGAGTTCAGAATCATGACTTTAAAGATACTAGCTGGGCTTGAAAAAAGCGTGGAAGTTATTAGAGAAACCCTTTCTGGAGAAATAAAAGAACTAAAATCTAACCAAATCGAAATCAAAAAGGCTATTGATGAGGTGCAATCCAAAATGGGGGCACTAACTGCTAGGATAAATGAGGCAGAAGAGAGAATCAGCGATATAGAAGACCAAATGATGGAAAATAAAGAGGCTGAGAAAAAGAGAGAGAAACAACTACAGGATCACGAGGGCAGAATTCGAGAGATAAGTGATACGATAAGACGAAACAACATTAGAATAATTGGGATCCCAGAGGAAGAAGAAGAGAGAGAGAGGGGGGCAGAAGGTATATTGGAGCAAATTATAGCAGAAAACTTCCCTAATGTGAGGAAGGAAACAGGCATTAAAATCCAGGAGGCACAGAGAACCCCTCTCAAAATCAATAAAAATAGGTCAACACCCCGACATCTAATAGTAAAACTTACGAGTCTCAGAGACAAAGAGAAAATCCTGAAAGCAGCTCGGGAGAAGAGATATGTAACCTACAATGGTAGAAACATTAGATTGGCAACAGACCTATCCACAGAGAC
>NW_027410319.1:353-1104 GCF_003265705.2 Callorhinus ursinus | reverse complement strand
TGAATAGGGATCAAACCATTCTGAACACCTACGAACTCAACAGGAGACCGAAGAGGAGAGGAGCAACAACTCTCTGAACAGAGAAGCGACCACTCACTGGAAGGTAGGACGTGCGGAGAAGTGAATCCGAGGCGATATTCGGGAGGATAGATGGCGGGGGAGGGGCCTCCGCCGGCCGCTTCTGGCAAGTGATAGAGCCGCGGAGCACAAAATCGGACCTTTTAGAAGTTGACTCGGCGGAGGGATGTCGCTGCAGTGGCTAAGCGAGGGGTGGAATCCTCCCGGGACAGTGTGGTCTCAGGACCCTTGGGGTCACGGAGAGACCGGGGGTGCCTGAGTGCGCCAGAGCTCCCAGGTATCAGAGCGGGGAAGCCGGCTGCACAGACGGAGCAGAGTCGCGGGCTCTCAGCTCGAGGTTGCCATAAACTGTGATCTGCGGCCCAGTCGGGGCACGGCTCCCCCAGCAGGGACCCAACAAGCAGCAGATCCAGGGAGACTTCCCTTCCTTCCCGGGGAGGAGCGGTGCGGGAACGCACTGCAGGGATCTGCTGGGTTTGGAGACTCCGTGCGGGGTCGGGTGCCAGAGATAGCAACGCTCGATCACAGGTCGGGTGAACACGGAGTGCGGCCGGAGACCGGGGACACGGGAGTGACTGCTTTTCTCTGGGGAAGCACTGAGGAGCGGGGCCCCGAGTTCTCAGCTCCTCCGGGTGGAGATTGGGAGGCCACCATTTCTGCCCTGGTCCTCCAA
>NW_027410319.1:0-253 GCF_003265705.2 Callorhinus ursinus | reverse complement strand
AAGCCAAGACCAAGTTGATCGATCAAGGAGAATGGGAGAACTCCAGCGCTAGGGGAATACTGCACATAGATTCATGGCTTTTATTTATTTATTTATTTATTTTTTTTTTTTTTACCATGATCCATTATTTCATCAAAGTTAATTTTTGTTGACTGTTTTTTTTTTATTTTTCTTTTTCCCTTTTTCAACCAACATCTTATCAATCCCTTTTTTAAAAAAAAAACAAAAAACATTTTTTATTTTTCATTTTTAG
>NW_027410318.1:0-1104 GCF_003265705.2 Callorhinus ursinus | reverse complement strand
TGGGGGTGTAGGGTGAATGCCGCGAAATGTCCTCCACACCTGCTGCTGGCAGCAGCAAGGTGATAGGAAGAAAAATCAAGAGAAAACACCCGAACCTGGACCAGCAGCCCTTGGTCCTGCAGGGTCCATCCAGCACGCTTTCCTGACAAAGCTTAACCTAACAATTCAAGAGCCCAGCTCCATTTAGCCCTGAGAGGCCCGAACCCGATACCTGGTCCAGTAGGGAAGAGATTTGCCCTCTGACAGAATCCAGAACCTGGGCTTCCAACCATTAAGCTACACTGGAGGTGTGTATTGGCTGGGGCGGGGGTCCGCCAAGAGAAGCGACCATCAGTGAATTGCAGCAGCATGAGAGAGGTCCGGGGGTGAGGCCCACTGAGTGGCTGGCGGGTCAGGGCAGCGCGTGCAGAGGACGCAGTGGGGGTCTCCACGCGCTGAGCGCCCACGGGCAGAGGCGGCGCATGCCACCGGGGCGAGGCGCGTGGACGGCGCGCCCTAGGCCGGGTCGCCGCGCGTCTGGGGCTTTGAGTGGCCCCCGGAGCAGGGTTGCGGGCCCCTGTGCCTGCGCCTCTGCAAGTTATCTGTTGACCCCCACAGACCGTGGAGGGCGGCGGCCACTGAATCTCCTCCCACTTCCTGCCACCAGCTACTGGCCCGCTGAGGGTGACCATGACACATGAGGGAGAGGGGAGCCAGCGACAGATGGAGGATGGTCGGGTCGTCCAGTGGGGTGCAGAGGCAAAGAGCCTGGGAGCAAGCGAACGGGCCCGAGGTAGGGCCCTCAGGGTGGTGGGGCCCCGGGGCAGTACGCGAGGGAAGAGTTTAGTGAGGCCTCACGCTCTGAGGTGTCCCGGGGAGGGTCCAGTGCGCCCGCGGTTGGGGGGGGACCGCGGATAGTGACGCGGGGGGGATAGTGAGATGCGTGCTGGGAAGGTGGTGAAGCCTGAGCGCGCGAGGGCTGCGGGGAGCGAGGGGCGGGGTGGGGCCTGGGCGCGTGTGCGCATGCGCGAGGAAGGGGCCCGCGGTGGCGGGGCGGTTGGGGAAGGCGTTGGCAGGAGGCACCGCGCCGCGGGTGACGCTTGTCCCTCACAGGTGGAGGTGGAG